>NW_025820303.1:3374786-3376015 GCF_002878395.1 Capsicum annuum
TATATATATATATATATATATTATAAATAGGAAATATATATATATATATATATATATATATTTGGCTTTTTGAAAATAAAAATACATAACTGAATTGAGCAGAGAAGGCTTGATAACGGTTGAACAATAGCTTTGGGAGAGCAGAACTGAATTGAGAAGAGAAGAAATATTTGGGATTGATTCACTGAATGAAGAAGTTACTGTGAACGGTTGAACAATGGCTTTGGGAGAGCAGAGCTGAATTGAGAAGAGAAGAAATATTTGGGATTGATTCACTGAATGAAGAAATTACTGTGAACATACATTTTATACTAGGCTAGCCGACTTTAGTACCAACTATCTAATTCATAACATTAAACCTCTAACTTTTAGTTAATACAAATTGATCCCTCTAACTAACACGAACTATTATCTGTCTCAATACTCCCACTCAAGTTGAAGGCGCCAAGTAAAAACATGTGATGGACTGAGCTCAACTCTTTGGTCAACAAATCAGCTTGTTGTCAAGTTGTAGGAATATACTTCGTATCAAGCAATCCTTATTTGATTTTTTTCCTAACAAAATGGCAATCGATTTCATTGTGCTTAGTACGTTCATGAAAGATTGGATTTGCAGCAATATGGATTGCAGACTTACTGTCACAAAAGAGTACCACTGGCTTGGAAACTTGCACTCCCAGATCACCAAATAACCCTATCAACCATGTAATCTCTGCCACAGTAGTGGCCATACTTCTATATTCAGCTTCTGCACTACTCCTCGAAACTGTAGCTTGCTTTTTTTTTTTTATTTCCAAGCGATTAAAGAATCCCCAAACTTGACAAGATATCCACTAACAGACCTCCTAGAGACTGGGCAAGTAGCCCAGTCCGAGTCACAAAATGCAGTCAAAGTAGGTTGAGAATTAGCCTTCATAAGCCCCCCCATTTCAGGAGCCATCTTCAAATATCTTACTACCCGTATTGCTGCATCCATGTGTGATTGTTTTGGAGTTTGCATGAACTGGCTGAGGGTTTGCACGGCATAGCTAATATCTGGCCGAGTAATGGTCAGATAAAGTAGCTTCCTAATCAATTTCTGCTATCCAGTTACATCAAGTATCAATTCATCTCCAGTGATTCCTGCCAAAGCATCATAATTAACAGTAGTAAATTTTTTATTCAATTCTAAAGGTGTAATTTCAGGTTTGGCAGTGCTCAACCCCATATCCGAAATTAATTCAAGAGTA
>NW_025820303.1:3379015-3446807 GCF_002878395.1 Capsicum annuum
CTCTTCTTTCTTATTCAAATAAAAATACTTTCATCAAGTTAAAATTAATTTTTTCAAATTGTCTTATTAACAAAAAAATTCAAAAGTAAAAATTAAAAGAAATCTCATTGATGATAAGTGATTCAAAAACAAAATCATCAATTTAATTTAATTTAATTTTTATCTAAATTTTGAGGGATTTGGATTGAAGGTCGAGATGGTGTTCAATGGAGAAAATTATTTAATAGTGTTTTCATATTTGTTCTTGGGGGAGTTAATGGATGAAAGTGAAAAAAATTAAAGGAAAGTGTTGTTCTTGGGTGGTGGTGTTAATGGAGGAAAGTGAAAAAAATTAAAGAAAAGTGTTGTTCTTGGCTGTTGTTGTTAATGGAGGAAAGTGAAAAAAATTTGAGGTTGTTATTGGAAGTTTGAGTGTTGTTTGATGATGATTTGAAGAACAAAGAAGAGAAAAAGTGTCCATTTTTAATTTTAATTTTATTTTTTTAAATTTTTTATTATATTTTAAATATAATATTATTGAAATTAATTTTTTTAATAAATAAATGCGCCCCTTTTTTTTAAAAATGCCACGTCAGCTCACTTTAAAGATATTAAGGGGGTAAATAAACGAAAGTTAAGTTTAAGTGCTAAAGTGAGTGTGGAGGACAAGTTCAGGGGGAAAAAGATGTCTTTTCTCTATATATAGTTGCATAATGATATGATAGCTGCATATATACCAAAAAACAACAAATATATACCAAAGTAGTCAAAAGAAAAAAATTAGGCATCAAAATAGTACAGTCACAGCTGCATATATACCAAAGATTGTGAATACATTGCAGTCACAACTGCATAATTGTTTGACAAAATAGATTAAGTTAGTTCAACCACAGCTGCATAATTAACAGAGAACAATATTACATTGCAGTTAAAGCTGCATAATTGTTTTTCAAAAAGACAAGAGAAGTTCATTAATAATTCATCAAAACTAATGCAGCCACAGCTGCATACCAGTCACTACTGCATCTTCAACTAGACAGCTGATGAGCCTGTTTGGCTCATATTCATTTCGACAGTTTTGGACCTTGTCTTCATTTTTTTTGTGCTCTTATTTATTAAAGTCCTTATTGGGTCAGAACATTTTTTATTTTTCATTTGACACCTGATCTTGGCTTGTGATGCCCAAGATTTTCAGTCACTATAGAGGAGTTCAAAGGCATTCCAGGCTGCATTAATGCAAGAATAAATTATCTTAGACATTTGATCATTTGCTTAAAAATTGAAAACTGTGAAATCATTCAACTTACATTGTGGATTGTAAAACCACTCTGTGTATGTAGCACCCCCATACCAACAAATCTTGGCCTTTTAAAAGTTGTACCACTACCCCTACTAGCAACATCACCAATATTAGATATAGCAGCAACAGAAGTTCCTCTACCCCTTCCAGCAACACCAAAAGTTTCTCTACCCCTTCCACCAGCACCAATAGTCCCTCTACCCCATCCAGAAACAACAAAAGTCCCAGTACTCCTTCCAAAAACATCTACAGTCCCTCTACCCCTTCTAGCAACACCAACAGTCCCTCTTCCTCTTCCAGCCACACCAACCACATTCAGAGTAGAAGCAGCAGCAGCCTATTATAAAATAAAAAATTATTTAATAAGAATAAATAGTAAATAAAGAAGCCAAATGATTAACTATTTTGTAGAACCCTTAGGTATTCCTCTTCCTCTACTTGTGCTTGGTTAAGATTCAGTTGCTGCTACAGAAGAACCAACACTTGACATTGCTGAAATTGTCCCTTTTCCTCTACCAGTAGTAGCTTTTGCATTCAAAGGATAACCCCTCTTATTATGGCCCTTAGCATGACACTTTCTGCAGGTCATCTCAACACTATTTTTAGACAGTTTACCTATTTGTTTTTCAGACTGCTCTTTCCTTCTATTCTTACTAAGTCTGCTTGGTAGTTTTCTAGTTTTGGGAGGTATAATAGGAAGTTTAGTTGATGGTGGCCATATTTTTATTCCAATGACAGGTTGAATGAAGTAGTTATAGGTCTTAAGGTAGGATTGTTTGCTATACCAATATGCAACATAGTGAATAGGCTCCAATCTTCTAAAATATAGTACAACTATAGCATGACAGCAAGGTATACCCTTTAGCATCCAAGATCTAAAAGTATAAGTGTTGTTTCTCAAGTTTACTATGAAGGTATTACCCCAACTATCCTTAGACTCAAAACCATATTCACCATTCCATTCAAGTTTACACTTCATTGATTTTGATGTGTTCTCTTCCAATACCTTTAAATCCATTGGTGAAATATCTGTTATCCAAGTATTAGAGAACTCCCTCAACTGTCCAATTCTTCTCATCATTTTAATCCTTATTTCCTCAAGCATTGTAATGATGGTCTTGTATCTTGGACCTAATATCCATAAATTAAAACTTTTAGCCATGTTGTTGTCAACATTATCACAACAAAATAAATTTCTGAAGTAGAACTTAGACCATCTTTCAATGTTGTACCACAATAGATCATCTACTATCTTGTCACCTAACATATCCATATGATATAGATTTTTTCTCAACTCTTGCTCATACGTAGACTTGGCACATCTCTAAAAATAATTTATTCTTTCAATGCCTTTCCATTGTTTTGACCAATTAGCAAGAATGTGTCTTGCACACATTCTTTGTTCTGCATTTGGCAGCAACTCATGAATAGCAGTGTCAAGACCTTTCAAAAAAATATAAAAAAATTAGGTGACATAATAACAAATTAAGTAAAATCAGATAATAAAAAGATAAGAGAAAAAAGTTACCTTCTGCATATCAGAAATAGTTGTTAATTCTGTCCCATCTCCAAGCTCAAGATAATCATTTACTGTCCTAATAAACCATCTCCAAGTGAATTTATTTTTAACTTCAACCACTGCATAGGCCAGTGGTAGCATCTGGTTGTTCCCATCTTTGTAAACTGCTACAAGTAATTTCCCTTTACAAATACCTTTCAAAAAGCAACCATCAAACCCAATACATCTTCTACATCCATCTTTGAATGCTTTCTTCAAAGCATCAAAACAAATATAAAATGCCTAAAATCTTCTTCTTCCCTCTTCAAAAGTTTCTTCACTAAGCCTAACCACACATGTGCTTCCTGGATTAGACTTTAAAAGTCCATCCTTATAATCCAATATTCTTTTACATTACTCCATATGATCACCCATAATTTCTTGCAAGATAATATTTCTGGCTTTTCTTGCAACAGTTCTACCAACATACATCTGCAAATTTGTTTTCACCTAATTCTGTAATTAAAAAACTCTAATTCCTAGCTCAGAAATAATTCTGTCCTTGTACCTTTCTGCTAAGTATTTTGAATTGACTAATTTATTTTTGGTTGTGGCAGTACATTTATGGACTGGAATATAATATTTTGTAATAAAATCCCCTGTCCTTGAATCATGACTACCAAACAATAACCAGGACAACCATCTGCACATTTTACCCTCACCCTAGTTGGTTCATTAATAAACTTTTCCAATTCTACATGTTCCTACTAATAGATTCTCTGAATTACTTAACATTTTCAAAACATAAACCAGTTTTCCAAATAACAAACCTAAAAATAGGATCAAACACAATTCTTTCTTTAGTTTTTTTTGCTCTCCTTGTCTTTTTCCCACTATCTGAAGCCTGTTGGACCTCATCTTCAACATCAGCATCTAAATCATTGTCTATTTCATAGCTAGCCTCTTCATCTGAATCAAAATATAGATTATCACTACCTATCTTCTCCTTCAAAGTATTTTTTTTGGATAAATACTCATCATATCCAATATCAACTCCTTTTTTGACTAATTTAACCCCTTCAACTCTAGGACACCTTTTTTTCTTTTTAGTTTGATAGCTTTTTTACCTTCCCTCAAAGTCCTAACCTCCTTATGAACATCACTGCCATATTCATCATCAATTTCATCAAACAAGTTTCCATAACCTGAATCTTTACTATTTTTACTTGCACTTTCCCAATCAGATTCAATGATTAGAAATTCTGATGCTGTAGCAGCAGAAGACCCACCAACACCCGTTGAAGCTGGACCAACCTTTTCTCCAGCACCATTAGAATCCCCACCACACAACTCTTCACTAATACTAGCAGAAAACCCACCTACATCTTCTCCAACATCTATTAAAGCTGGACCAAACTCTTCTCCAACACCAATATAATCCCTACCATATAATTCTTCACCAACCCCAGTAGAAACCCTATTTACCTCTTCTCCAACACCTGTTGAAGCTGCACCAAACTCTTCTCCAAAATCAGTAGATTTTTGAATTTGTGTAGCCTCTTCAAACCCTAAATTCTGACTATCCTCACGTGTTTGATCAGACTCTTTATGAAAAGAAGCACTAGATTCTCCACCCACATGGGTTTCATATTCAAGAGCAAAAGCAGGGAGGGGGACCATAATAGGTTCTTCAATTAAATATGACACATATAGTTGAACAATATCTCCATTTTTCAATTTGGGTACAATACCCAAAATATCCTATCACATGTAACTTTAATGAACTTAGAAGACTTAGGTGGTCTAATATAAATCACACAAGATGAACAATTATACCCAATTTCTTTGACATATCCTACAAACACATAATAAGAGAATCTATCAACATCTAAATAATCTGTAACAATACCTTCGACATATTTAATTTGAGTTTTTCATTGTTAAATTCCTCCATGGTGAAACGTTAACTTAATGTGCACAAAATCCATTTTCAAACTGCAAAAGAGTCAGAAAAGGCACATGCATTAGAAAAAATTGAAAAAACAACAATAAACAAACCCTAAATCCTTTGAAAAACGAATGGGTTAAAACCCTAGACTATGTAAATATAAAATACCTCCAAGATTTCAGTATTTGGTCACAAATACATTGATTCAAATGAAAAATCCTTCACGAATTTCAGTATTTTTTGGCACAAATACGTTGGTTCAAGTGATTAGGTCATTTTATTGGGATGAAAGTGAAGAAAATGATGGGTGTTGATAGTTTTGGGAGTATTTGATTAAAGCGGGTTGGGTTTATGAAAATGGGTCACTGCAACTTACTTTATCCTGATAATGAATTAAAATAGAAGCTCGAATGTCGTCACCGGATAACTTCAAACAAAATTCTCACTTTTGAATCCTTACTCTCTCTTCTTTGCTTGTTTTCTCACCTTTTTTTTTCTCTTTGTTTTTCACTGATGCAGTATTTGATGATGTTCAATGTACATAGAATCTCTGCTTTTTTAACTGAGTAGGGAGTCCTTTTATAAAAGGACTTTTGGGAGGGAACGGTTAAAATTTAGATAAGGGGAAAGAGGGAAAATTTTTAAAATCAAAATCTATATATTATATATTATTTAATTAATAATAATAAATAAAAATAAATAATAAATAGAAGTAAATGAATAAATAAATAAGATACTATAAAAATAAATAAATGAAATAATAAAACATTAATATAATAATAATTAATTAATTTTATATTTAATAAAATATAATAACAATTTATAAATATACAAATATAAATATAATAAAATAGTATTTAAACTACTAATTTATTTATTAAAATTTATAAAAGAAAATATATATTTTTAATTTTTATATTATTTTTTAAATTAGAATAAAAATAATATATGATTAAATATAAATATAAATATAAATATAAATATTTAATATTGATAAACAAGTTAAAATTTAGGGAGGATAAAAAATCACGTGTCTACACCAGTTTTAGATGAATATTCAGATGTCTTTCCCGAAGATCTTCTAGGAATTCCTCCCAAAAGGGAAATAGACTTCGGCATTGACCTTCTTCCAGATACTTAGCCTATATCTATTCCACCATATAGAATGGCACCAACAAAACTTAGAGAACTAAAAGAACAATTGAAGGATCTCTTAGATAAAAGATTCTTCAGTCCCAGCGTTTCCCCGTGGGGTACTCCAATATTATTAGTACACAAGAAATACGGTTCTCTTAGGATGTGTGTAGACTACTATCAACTCAATAAGGTCACGATCAAGAACAAGTATCGTCTTTCCAGAATCGATGACTTGTTTGATCAACTTTAGGACACCAATTATTTCTCTAAGACAGACCTCAGACCGACTATCATCAGCTCAGCTTTAGAGAATGTGACATTCTAAAAACATCTTTACGTACTCGGTATGGTCATTTTAATTCTTAGTTATGTCCTTTGGTCTTACCAATGCCCCAATAGATTTTATGGACTTGATGAACCATGTATTCAAGCAGTACTTGGGCATATTCATCATAGTCTTCAAGATGATATTCTGGTCTATTTCCGCAGTGAGCATGATCATGCAGACCATCTTAGAATAGTACTTCACAATCTCAGAGATCATCAGCTATTTACCAAATTCAGTAAGTATAAATTTTGGCTAAGGTCAGTAACATTCCTTGGTCATATCGTTTTCGGTGATGGCATTAGAGTGGATCTTCAAAAGACCAAAGCAGTAAGAAACTGGCCTCGTCCTGTCTCTCCATCAGATATCAGGAGTTTTTTGAGTTTGGCCGGCTATACAGATGGTTTGTTGAGGGATTTTCTTGTATTGCATCCCCTATGTCCAGATTGACTAAGAAGAAAGTCACATTTTAGTGGTCAGATCCTTGCGAGAAGAGTTTTCAGGAGTTGAAGAATCGAATTATCTCAGCTCCAGTATTAGCTTTTCCATATGGTCCAGATAGTTTTGTAGTGTATTGTGATGCATCCAGAGTAGGTTTGGGTTGTGTCCTCATGCAGCATGGTAAGGTCATAACCTACGCCTCCAGACAGCTTAAGCCCCATAAGAGGAATTATCCTACTCATGATCTTGAGTTAGCAGCCGTAGTCTTTGCCTTGAAGATTTAGAGGCATTATCTATACGGTGTTTATGTAGATGTGTTCACTGATCATAAAAGTCTTCAGTATGTCTTTTCTAAAAAAGATCTCAATCTTCGTTAGAGTAGGTAGTTAGAGCTCTTGAAAAATTATAACATGAGTGTCCTTTATTATTCGGCCAAGGCTAACATAATGTCTGCCGCTCTCAGTAGACTATCTATGGGTAGTGTTTCTCATGTTGAGGATAGTAAGAAGAAGTTAACTTAGAAAGTCCATCAGCTTGCCAGAGTAGGAGTTCGCTTAGTCGATATAGAAGACAGTGATATATGGGTTCAGAGTAGTTCAGAATCATCTCTAGTTTCCGAGGTGAAAGAAATGCAAGATAGAGATCCCAGCCTTGTTAAGTTGAAAGTGTCAGTCCAGGTTCAGAAAATAGAGATTTTTTCCTAAGGGGGAGATGGTGTCCTTCGTTGTTAGGGTCTTCTCTATGTTCCAGGTGTAGATGACTTAAGGCAGCAAATTCTTGCAGAAGCGCATGGTGCACACTACTCTATTTATCCAGGGGCCACAAAGATGTACCGCGACTTGTTGGAATTCTATTGGTGGAGTGGGATGAAGAGAGACATTGCAGAGTTTGTGGCTAAGTACTCTACATGTCAGCAGGTTAAGATAGAGCATCAGAATCCTAGTGGGTCTATGTAGGAGTTTAGTATTCCTACTTGGAAGTGAGAAGTTTTGAAAATAGACTTCGTGATGGGCTTGCCTCGAACTTGTCATCAGCATGATTCAGTCTGGGTCATTGTGGACAGAGTGACCAAACCAGCTCATTTCCTTCTAGTTCACACCTCTTATTCAACCGAGGATTACGCCAAACTCTACATTAAGGAGTTGGACAAATTACACGGTGTTTTGTTGTCCATTATCTCAGACAGAGGTACCTAGTTCACCTCTCATTTTTGGAAAGCATTCCAAAAGGGTCTTGGTACCCAAGTTCATCTTAGTATAACCTTTCATCCTCAAACAGATGGTCAAGCAAAAAGGACCATTCAGACGTTAGAAGATATGCTAAGCGCGTGTGCAATCGATTTCAAGGAAAGTTGGGATGACCACTTACCTTTGATTGAGTTTGCATACAACAACAGCTATCATTCCAGTATTCTAATGGCTTCATTCAAAGCTCTCTATGGTAGGAGATGGAAATCTCTAATTGGTTGGTTCAAAGTAGGTGGGGCCTCAGTTATAGGTCCTGACTTGGTATTTGATGCCTTAGAAAATGTCCAGTTGATTAGAGAAAGACTTTGGGCTGCTCAGAGCCGATAGAAGTCTTATGCAGATATTTGTAGAAAAGATCTCGAGTTTGATATTGGTGATCATGTCTATCTAAAGATCTCTCCCATGAAGAGAGTGAAGAGATTCGGCAAGAAGGGAAAGCTTAGTCCCCGATATTCCAGTCCCTTCAAGATTCTTAGTTGCTTTGTCAAGGTAGCCTATTAGCTTGAATTGCCTTAAGATCTAGCCTTAGTTCATCCAGTCTGTCATGTCTCTTTGCTCAAGAAGTGCATAGGTGACCCATTAGTTGTAGTCCCTATTCAAAGCATTGGTGTTCAAAACACTCTCTCTTATGTAGAGATTCCAGTCAAAATCTTAGACTATCAGACTCGTAGATTGAGGAGCAAAAAAGTCCGTCTAGTTAAAGTTCTTTGGCAAAATCAGTCCGTCGAAGGAGCTACTTAGGAAGCAGAAGTAGATATGTGTACCAATTATCCTCACCTCTTCTCCACCAACTCAGATCAATCTTAAGGTAATAGTTCTCCTTAAGCTTACTCAGTTTCATGTTCAGTGTTCATCACAAACTTGGTATGCAGTTTCCTACTCATGTTCCCATTATAAACTTGGTATTAAGTACCACTGCATATTCAGTCATGCACTCATGTATCAGGTTAATTATGTAATTATGCATCAGATATGCATTCTTATTGTGAGAAACTTAGTTCTTCAGAACCCTCAGTCATGCATTCATGAATCAGTTACACATGCATCAGATATGCATGTTTAGTATTATATGTTCATCTTTTCAGTCATGTCAGTCATGAGATTATTTTCCAGTTATTCATGTTCAGTATGTACCTTAGTTGTATTTTCTCGCCTCTTAGTCAGTCTCATTCAAGAATGAATGTTCTCGAGGGGGAGATATTATAATACCCCATACTTTTCTCCTAGCTAATTTCATCCCAAGAATGCCTAGTATTATCTTCTAAATTGAATGATGACTATTCTATGAGGAATTTTCAAGATTTTCACTTTTTGTCATGTGGAAAATTCAATAAGCTTTCCATCGATATAAGATTTTTCCAAATTCCATAATTGGGTCAGAAGTTATGACTATTTCAAGTCCCCGTCCTAAAAAGGCACCATATTAGTCAGTGGCGCGCCGTGCCACAAGAGAAAATGGCATTTGGTAAATTTCAGTAGGGGTCTGCGATTATGGCGCGTCACGCCAGGGCCCAAATTTAGAATTGTCCTTTTCCAGTGTCTCAGCGCGATATCCCCCGCATTGCGTCAAAATTCCAGATCATAAAGGAAGGGGCAACGCGATGGCTCCGTGTCGCACCATCCCTCAGTTTATTTCAACAGACCTATCGGATTCTTAGTATACTTATATTCTAGACATGCTTGAAACTTCGATTTATTACACTCAAAGTTAGGTAAAATTTTTGAACTAATAAGTTTTTACAAAGTTTTATAATTGACATGTTCTAAACGTTTATGCCACAATTCATTTGACTCAAGTAAGTAAGAAGAATTAGAAATTTTATTCATATCAATATTCATTACGTTGATCTTAAAAAGGCCCTTGATGAGGTAACCTTTATCTACATACAATTCACCCTTACTAATTACAACTTTATCAAAAATAAATACACCTTTGAGTTCATTCTTAGTCCGAAGTGAAATAGAAACTAAGTTCTTTTGTAACTCCAAAATATGAAGGACATTGTTTAGTATCACCATCTTGCCTGATGTAATTTTCAAGAAAATCTTGCATGTTTCTTCAATCTTCGCTGTAGCAGAGTATGCCATAAATATCTTCTCATCAACTTGAGTTAGGGAATTATGTAAATAGTTCTTTATTGGTACACATATGGCGGGTGACTGTAATACCCCGTACTTTTTTCCTAGCTAATTTCATCTCAAAAATGCCTAGTATTTTCTTCTAAATTGAATGATGACTATTCCATGATGAATTTTTAAGGTTTTCACTTTTTGTCATGTGGAAAATTCAATAAGCTTTCCATCGATATAAGATTTGCCTAAATATGATAACCGGGGTCATAATTTACGACTATTTCAAGTTCCTATCGTAAAATAGCACCACAAGAGGAAATGACATTTGGCAAATTCCAGTAGGGGTCCGCGATTATGGAACGTCGCACCAAGGCCCAAATTCAGAATTATCCCTTTTCAGTGTCTAAGCGCGATCTCTCCTGCGTTCTGTCAAAGTTCCAGGTCACAAAGGAAGGGGAAACGCGATGGCTCTGTATCGCGCCATCCCTCAGTTTCTCAATTGTCAAATTCCAGTGACATGGTTCGGTAGCACCATGTCGCGCCAGGGGCCCAGTTCAAAATTTTTTTACTGAAATTACAAGACGCGTCCAAGGGTTAAAAGGGTTAATTTCCTACCCCTATTTAAACCCAATAACAATTGATTTAGCCATTCTTCGCCCAAAATATAATAGTTTCTCTCAAGAACAGGCTAGGGTTTCTATTAGGGATTCAAATTCTAGAAGGTTTCACCGCCAGTCCTCATGAAATCACGAACTAAGGTATGCATAGTGTTCATTCATGGACTCCTTTAATCCATGAAGCCCAAGAATCCTTTCTTTTTCTAAATTCCAGTTTATACTTTTTCTTATGAATTTCGTGATTGGGATGCTCTTGTTCATGCGGATAATGAGAAACTGAATTCTACTCCATGTTGGGTGATAAATTCTATGTGGGTTAAATTGTTATAGCTATAGATTCATGCAAACCTATGACTAAACCCTTGAATGGTGAAATTATAATTGAACCATGATGTTTAATTATTGTACAATGATGTTTACATGTACCATGCCTACAATATGTTTGATTAAATGCCTAGATGAAGGAAAAATGCCTAACTTGCATGATACCATGAAATCCCCATGTACAAGTTATGCCTATCATATATTTTGATGAAATGCTTCTATAAATGTATTATGGATTATGATGTTAGTTATATGTTCAAGTAAGTTATGCTTGGTTAGTTTCCTTCCATCGAGTCTTGGGGGTACTCGTACTCGAAACATTAGCTGTGTGCCTAGAGCCATGTCATGTTTTCACGATACTCTCAGTCAAGCTACAAATCCTTAGACTTTAGATAGTCTTATGACTCAAAAAATCTCCTTGATCTCATGAACTTAGTCAGTTGTCAGATATCAGTAGTATTCCGTCAGTCAACAGAATTCAGTAATTCAGCCTATGTCTAGTTCAGTTAAATCATGTTCAGTGTCTATTCAGATGGGAGTAGAAATTAGCACCAAGTGAACCCAAGGATGGGGACACACACTATCAGAAGAGGGTGTAATCCTTAGAAGTCATCCTTGCATTCTAGAACTATGTAGCCAACATAAGTTGAGACATCAACACTGTCCGATGAGGGTTGATAAGGTGGATAAGCACTGTCAGATAAGGGCCCCACCGTTCTCGTATAGGGGACACTATCAGATGAGGGTCGCCCACAGCTTGTCCTTACCGATGGCACGGTATTGACACCCTTCCAATTGGGGTTATAGATTGGACCCCAACTCATCCATAATGGCGTATCAGGGGCATTTCGGTTAGATAACTACTTCCCACAGTTCCATGTTATAGAAGTAGGACTGTCAGATATAGTTAATTAGTCTCAATAATAGAAATCAGATAGTTCTTCAGATTTCAAGACTGTCAAATACAGTCAACTCAGATATATTACAGAACTCAAATAGTTTCATCAGATTCAGGACTGTCAGATACAGTCACTCATGTTATCAGTTATATTCAGATTCAGTAATCATGTTATTAGAGTATTAGTGTCAGTTGTTATGTCTCATGCATGTATTCTCACGTTCATGATAGTTAGTCAGTTATTATTATTGTTCATACATATGAAACTCATGCATTCAGCCTACCTCATATGCCTACCAGTATATTCAAAGTACTGACGCATTTGCTCTATGGTATCTTATACCATAGGTTTAGAGACATGAGCTCCAGAGCAATATTAGATTCCAGATATCTGCAGACAGAGTTAGAAGTGAGTCCTCATCTTTCGAAGACATGATTATTTCCCTATTATCTCATTAATCAGTTTATTAGTTGGAGTTACTTGGGTACATGTTCCATCAACTCCTTACTCAGATAATTCAGTCAGTTAGAGGCTTTTTAGACTATCATGTTTCAGACTTCAGTATGTTCAGTTTTATTTTGGGTATTCTATTACCCCACACGGATGTTATATTATTCAAATCATATTTAGTATTGAACCTTATGGCCTTTCAGTTTATGTTTCCGTATTATAAAGTATTTTATGCAGTATACAGGTACAGATATAAGTCATGGGTTAGCTTGTGGTCCTTTGGGGTCATGAGCACAGTGTAGCATTTCGGGTACTATATTTGGGGCATGATAGTGACACCTGAATGAATCCACCACTCTCTAGAGTTTTCAACTAGATCGCACTCTAAAATCATACCATACAGGTCATCCATGTTGTCTTTGGATTCGACAATGTTTGCTTGATTTTTTTTCTTATCCTTCTTTGGAGTCCAACAATCTGCAGACTTGTGGATAAGTTTTCCATAAGTAAAGCAACTTCATTTGAATTTATTCTTAGGAGGATTGCCCTATTGTCCTAATATTTTCTTTCTTTACTTTGATTTAGTGGATTCATTTTCCACAATATTTGCTCCACTTGTTGCAGCATCCCCCAGAGATTTTTTTTGTTGCCTTATTGTCTTTGTCAATCCTTAACCCCACAATGAGATCTTCAATAGAAATCTCCTTGTGCTTATGCTTTAAGTAGTTTTTGATATCTTTTTACAAAGGTGGTAGCTTCTCGATTATTGCAGCCACTTGAAAAACATTGGTCACGATCAAACCTACATCAAAGATTATGTGAGTATCAAGAACAAACTTAATGTGTTCAATAAGGATATTATCTAAGTTTATACCTTCAGCAAAGAGATAATGGATTATAACTTGCAACTGTTAGACTTGGACAACTATAACTTTATTGTCTACCATCTTGAAGTCAAAAAATTTAACAATAATAAATTTCTTCATTCCGACATCCTCTATTTTGTACTTCTTTTCCAAAGCATTCCAGAGTTCCTTTGAGGTCTTCAAATTATTGTACACGTCGTACATATCAAGGCCACTCAGAATGTAATTCTAACACAAAGAATTTGAGTTCTTTCAAACTTTCATTACCATGAAATATTTTTTTGAAGTTTCTTCCGACAATTCAGAAACACTTTCCATGATGAACATTCGTAGACTCAAAGTAGTCAGATAAAAGAACATCTTCTACTCCCAACACTTGAAATTAACATCAGAAAATTTTCGTGATTTTCTCACGGTGCCATGGTAGAAGCAACATTGGTACGACTCAAATTAGAAATATTAGTTGCCAAAACATTCGTTGTTCCATCATTGAATTGATTATCAATAGTCATTTTTCTGTCATAAATATATAAACAATTAGTATTTCAAAATACTAACAATAAAGTCTTAAACTTTGAACAACTTATTTTTAGTTTAACGATGAAGTTTTTATGCTCTTCTAATAGCCAACATAATGAAATTTAACTCGTGATGAAGTTTTATATCTCCAAATCACTATTAAGTTCAAACAGAATACAAAATCAAAAGGCTTTAATCTCGAGAAACCAAAATACATATTATAATAAATTTCTTAAGAGTGTTGTTTTTCAAGTATAAAATATGTATTAATCCACAAGAACTTCAACGTTTAAAAATAAAAATTCAAGAACTTCAATCACAAGTTCAACCAATTTATTAACGATCAAAGTAAAGTTCAAGCTATTTTTTGAAAAACAGTAAAACCAACGTTTAGAAAGAGATGCAAACATAATGAATTAAGTCCACAAACTCACAGTGTGTCCTTAACAAATTTATTCCTATCAAATACTCGAGATTATGGAATATATACTCTTAGGATAAAATAATTTACTTCAATAAATAATGGTACCTCAAATTTGCTGAATTACAAACCCACTCAACGATTGTAGATCATACTTGAGTTTTTTGAGAAGAAGAGAGCATTTTTACTTCAAAAGTTTTGTTTCTTTACCTGAGGAAAAATTTAGGTATTTATAGCCAAAAGTCGGCGCTTCAGAAAGTATGCAATGTTTCTTGTAAAGACACACTGTTCTGGACCGTCACATCATCTATAGACCAACCTATACGTGTAGGTGGCCTACATACGGCTGTAGGCCACTTTTTAGTACAAAGCAGAATGTTCTGGCTTTGCCTGCATTGGTGCCTACGTCGGCAAGTCGCCAGGGGCACGTGTAAGTCGCCTTTTCCATTATCAAACAATGCCTCGAAGGGTCGCGTTCGTGGCTCTTCAAGGTGCATTGTGACATGCTTCCGCAAATGAAGAAAATTTTCTATCGAATTTTTGAATTAAAACATCACTGATTATCAAGTTTCAATTGAAATTTGTCAAAAAAGATACTATCTTGATGATTTAAAAAATTCAAATCTAAATCCAACTTCAATTAGAAGGCAAGCCATTGTAGCGACGACAGCGACGACGCAAGGCTTGTTTTGTTCTTTCCTCACTATCCACATAAAGGAGTTCTTCTATAATCGAGAAAAATCATTTTTCTTTCTCCCAGACTCCCACTAATATTGGAGAATGTTTTCTTTATAAAGTGAATACACACTTCACTTTTTCTCCTCCATTTTCCACTCACTTTTACTTAGAACCCAACAAAAAATTATTTTCAAAATTTTTGTTTGATTCAGTAAATATAGGTTTGTTAACGGAAAATGCTATATATATATATCATTTGCTAAATGGTGAAAATATATATACACCATTTTATTAACGGTATATTACTCTAAATCGCAAAAATAAGGGGTATATTTTCCACTTCCCCCATAGAGATTAATTAATGGAGGTTGAACTCCTGTATGCTGTTTTTAAAGCTTGTTTCTACTTTTAATTGGACAATATTTTTCTTGACAAAAAAATGGCTAAAGAGTTGGGATAGATACCAATTTTCACAGAAATTATCTATCAATATGACTAAAATATACACAACATGCATACTGCTTATGTATATCTTTCGGCTCCACCATTTTCACTCTCTCCATTCTTTTCAAATTCTCATCTTGATTGATGACACATGGTCCGGTTAAATTGAATGGCTAAGATTTCATTTATTCCAAACTAAATCTCTAACCATGGTTAATATGAGTATATTATATCAACCAAAAATAGGTTGTTTATTTCTCCTTTCTCTATATTCCCTCCAAGACCAATTATTTCTCTAAATTTTCTCTCATTCCCTCTAAAATTTATCAGTTCTAAATTGACAGCTAATGGCGCACATAAAAAATGAGGATGACTCTGAAGGATTATTTCAATTCTATTTTAAAGGTTGTAATTGCCAAGACAATTTTTTCATCCTCATTATGTAGTTTATTTTCCCTATAATTTTTTCTTTATACTTCAGCTGAAACCAAGAAGCTTGTGGGAAAAAAACTGACTAGTGAAAAAAAGAAACGAAGAAATTGAAATCCTTCATCGTCTTTAGAATTTACCATGTGAAATATTTTTTAGAAGATAAAAGTATTTTATGACATATTTTCTATTTAATTTTTCACCTCATTAATCCTTCTTGAAACATATGTTATATATGTATTAAGTAATCTAATTAAAAATGTAAAAGAAAGGTATATTTTTAGGTGGTGTCAAATTAGAACTGATAGATTTTGGAGGGAATAAGAGAAAATTTAGAGAAATAATCAGCCTTGGAGGGAATATTGAGAAAGAAAATAAATAAACAATCTATTTTTAGTTGATATAATATATTTATTATATTAATTATGATTAAAGATTTAGTTTGGAATAAATTAAATATTAGTCATTCAATTTAATTAGGCTATGTGTCATCAGTCAAGATAGGAACTTGGAGAAAATGAAGAAGAGCCGATCCATATATATATATATATATATATGTATATATATATATAGTATAACTATATCTAATTTAATTTGTATTAATTTACATAACTTATACATTTTGTACATTTCTTTAAGTCTAGTCGATGAAGTATTTACACCATAATTATCCATAAATATTACTCCTTAACAACTTTTAGTATTACCAATGTTAAAAATGACAATTTGCCTAATTTTTCTGCTTATTATGTTGTGATTTTTGAATTTTTATGTTCTTCAATGCTTGTCAATTTCCACCAACTTTGGTACAAATAAAGCAAAGAGTCGTTTTAGTCAAAGTCAAAAGCCAGGTTCTTGAGCTCACACACCAAAAACTATAATGTAAGTGTTAGAGTACGCATTCTACTAATTGCCTATCCGTAGAACAAGTAAACGTGGTTTACAGAAGTAAACTGAACACAGTATTTTCACGTGGAAAACACCTGGCTCAAGAAAGATGTAAAAAACCACGACCTATCCTCTACAGGATTTAACCCAACTTCACTAAAATACTTGAGCCTCAACAATCAACAAAATTACAAGACTTCTTGTAATGTAGGAATTAAACTTCTAACTCCTATTACTATAAAAACACTAATCTTCCAGAGATAAGTGTTCCTAAGTCTTCGAGTTCCCAAACTTGAAGATGACAACTCCTAACTCAATTTATAGATTACTGAGACTAGAATCAATGACTCATTACAATACCAGAACCTGACTACTACACAGTTTATGACCTGCCAAGTAAGAGGCTTGGTTTTTCTTCAAGTATGTATGCTGATTGTTGATTGACTTATTCAGTACGTGTGTGAGTGCTGGATTTGAGTCATGTTTGATGTATTTAAGCCAACCTGTGATAGAGTCCTTTTTGATATTCAATTCTTTCTTAAGTAGAACTCTATCAGTTAATTTTTTTCCCTTTTGCTGCCACCTCACCTCTCCTAGTTTTGATAGGATTCTTTTAATTCAAATCCTCTTCTTACTGAACTCCTTGATCAACTTGACTTCTTCAAGACTTCTAGTATGATCTAACTCGGCTTCTGATGTAATCAATGTTATCTAAGTTTGTCTTGAACACATAATCATATCATCCAAACTCCTGTACCAGCTAGACTATTTCACTTTGAATGGACCAGCTTCTTCAATGTGTTTCATTTACATGTCTATCATCAAAGCTCCTCATGCCCTAACAAATCCCCCATTTTTGATGATGACAAACATAGTAGCTTCAGTATTACAGAATCCTGACATACTTAAGAAGGAATTAAATAACAGAATCACAGTAGAATGAAATAGGTTAGTCCAATTGAGTTATAAGCATTGTATAATCTGTTCTTCCCTCTTTTGACATCATCGAAAAGCTGAGCCGTCAAGTAAAAATTATTTAATAATTCATGGCCACTGGGGATATCACTAAAACAAGCAAGATTCAGAGCAAGAGATAACTATGCCTTGAATTAAGTAGAAGTAGATCAAGTGAAGCAAAAGAGGTGCATTTTAAACAAAATAGATACAATTATTGCTATCCAATAAAACAAAAAGAGAAACAAGGTAAACAGGAGAGCATCATAGTGAATGGGCTTAAAGGATGAAGAAGGATTTTAATTGGAGGAGGTGGAGGAAATAAGAGAGGTCAACTTCCTAACGATATCAATATTTTTAGCATGTTCCTTATCCAAGATTTCTGTAAGGGATGCAATTTTAGCTTCAAGAACCTTTTTTTTATCTTCATGAACAGCCTGGGCAGCTACCAATGTAGCCTGTGCACCCTCTGGCTCACCCTACTTTGCCTCTAAGGCATTTCACAACTTTTGCATAGGTTTGTCAGCATGTCTCATGGTAGCAGGTAACCTAGCATGGTTCAGTTGTCCAATCATATCTTAGTCGTCTGCAAGGACCATACCTTGAAAGGTACATGAAAATCATCAAAAATAGATGCAAGCCAGAACTGATAGGGCAGAGCATGACCATTTGTATCTTTAACAAGTACCTTTTGCATATGATTAATGATGAGTAGAGGAAGGTCTATTGAAATGTCAGAATCCAATAGTTCCATCAAGGTAAGATCAAGAAAACTTAAAACTGTGCGCCTTTCCTATCGAGGAAAGATCATTTTGTGAACCACATCAAAATAGGACTGAAAGAGAGGGGACATCTCATTTTTTATGAACCTACGATGAGAGGAAAGAAGAGGATTACCAAAGAATTTTCTACAGATATCAAGAGAGTATGGAAGATTATCAAGAGGTGGCCAAGATCCCTTCACATAATGACTCCAACCACCAGTTGGAACACTAAGAATTCTACCCAGATCAGCAGGATAAAGATTGATGGTTTTCCCATGAACTGTGGTTGAAATCATTTCTCCAATTGCAACTCCATTGGTATAAACTTCATACACCCTCATTTTTACTAAATTTTCTATGATGATCACCTTGAAGAAATAAGGATGACCACCCCCGTGCTGTCAGTTTTGAAACTAACGTATCCATATCAGGACCCCCAAACCTAGTGACAACTCTTTCTCTAGTCATCTTTCATTTCTGAAAGTGCAGAACATATTCTGACTAGAAGTTTTATCAGCAGCAATATCAACATAAATATCATCATCAGAGTCAATGGAAGTAGGAGGAACAAAAAGAGTATCAAGAAAATAGTCTGAATCTGAGTCAGATGGATCAGAAGAACCAGGTTGTAGAACCTGTTTCTTGGGATGGGAAGTAGATTTTGGAGAAACCTTAGAAGAGTTGGACCCTTGACCAGTAGTGACTTTGACAGTAGATTTTGAGGATGATGAGGGTTTAGGAGAGGAGAAAGACTTTGAGGGTTTTGCTATGATATTCTTGCATTTTCTTTTGGAGCAGAGAAGAATATCAGGAGAGGGCTCACGTAGGGGAGTAAAAGCAGTAGACACTACTCGTTTCTTTTTACTTTCCCTAAGTGCCTCTTCCAAAGAAGTATCTTCTCTTTGTTTCTATCCCCGAGTATGTGGAGTTTGGGATGAATGTATGATAGAAGAAGACTTTACCTGATTATCAATGTCAATATCAATGGGGACAGAAGATGGTTTTCTTTTCAGAGTTAAGCGTGACCGTCTAGGGATAAGATCAGCAAAGGGAATGTCATCGCGATCAAGGATCTGAAGAGAAAGCATAGGTAATGGTAAGGGTTTTGAAAAAAAAAGGTTTGAAAAAGGAGTGAAAGGATAGTTCTGGTGGAGGTTTAAACAATAGAAAATCAGATAACTTGATAGGGATTTGGGGTTGGATAAGGAAAGGTAAAGTAATGTTTGGGTGAATAATAATTTGGGTTGAAGGTTTTGTGGAGGAAGGAGATGATGAGAAAGATGCCATTGCTTGTTGGATTTTCAGAGGTTAAGAAAGAAGTGGAGATGGAAGAGAAAAGAAGGTGCATATTTAAGATGAGTGAGAAGGAAGTTGAAATGTGAAGGGACTGTGATACAAAGAAGCGTGTTGATGTAGAGGTTCTGTACTGATGGGAAAAGTCTGTCATCCTTTTGAAGAAGGAGACTGTTGGGTTTTGGCGGTTGTAATCATGACAGAGTGAACCATGTAGATAACCTGTTTCTCTTAATGCTACTATGGAAAACAATAATCATAACTTGTGTTCTGATTAGTCCATGACCACTCGTGCCTTAATAATCCAGTCGATCTGCAAAAAACAACACATAATTATACCACATTACTTTAAAATCTTGGAATTAGGATACACAACTAAATGTGTAAGACTAAATTAATCAATACTCACTAAGGCATAACATATTCTAGTCAATCATTGAGGGAGATTTATACAATTTTAATCATCCCCAATGCTAACCTATTTTTTTTAAAGTATTCTCTACTCAAAACCTTAGTAAATATGTCAGCAATTTGTTCCTCAGTTGAACAAAATATAATTGATATATTTCCTTTTTCAACATTATCTCTAAGAAAGTGTGGCTAATATCAATATTTTTAGTTCTCTTATGTTGGACAGGATTTTTGGCTATGTTTATGGCACTTGTGTTATCACAAAAAATGGGAACACAACCTATATCTACCCCAAAATCCATGAGTTATTGTTTGATCCAAAATAATTGGGCACAACATGACCCAACAACAATGCATTCAGCCTCAGCAGTAGACAAGGCTACTGAATATTGCTTCTTTGTGGACCAAGTAATCAAACATGATCCCAAGAAGTGTGCCATACCTGTAGTGCTTTTCCGTTCCACCAGATATCCTGTATAATCAGCATTAGAGTATCCCACCAAGTTAAAGTTACTATCTTTGGGATACCATAATCCAAGTTCACTGGTTCCTTTTAAGTATCTGAAGATTTTTTTTTTTACAAATTTTAAATATGATTTATTTGGATTAGCTTGAAACCTTGCACATAGCCCTACATTGAACACAATGTCAGGCCTACTTGATGTGAGGTACAATAATGACCCTATCATACCTCGATACATCTTTTGCTCTACATATGAACCTGTTTCATCCAAGTTTAGCTTTGTGGCAGTAGCAATCGAAGTACTTATCTCTTTTTCCTCTTCCATGGAGAATTTCTTGAGAAGCTCTTTGATATAATTCTGTTAGTAAATCATTGTTCCTGAGGTTGACTGTTTTATTTGCAAGCCCAAAAAGTAATTTATCTCTCTCATCATGCTCATCTCAAATTCACAACTCATGAGTTTGGTAAACTCATGAGTCATAAGCATATTTGTTGAGCCAAAAATAATATCATCCACATACAACTGCACAACTAACAAATCTTTCCATTAGTTTTTAAGAAAAGAGTATTGTCAATTTTACCCCTGGTATGTCTATGTTCCAATAGAAATTTGGACAGTCTTTTATACCTAGCTCTTGGAGCTTGTTTTAATCCATACAAAGCTTTGTCCAGCTTGTAGACACAATCTAGAAACTCCTTGCTTTCAAATCCTGGGGGTTGCTTAACATATACTTCTTCCTTGAGAATATCATATAGAAATGCACTCTTCACATCCATCTGATACAAAATAAACTCCATGTAAGAAGCAAAGGCAACAAGTAGTCTTATAGCTTCAAGTCTGGCTACAGGAGCAAAGGTCTCATCAAAGTCAATTCCGTCTTCTTGATTGTATCCTTGAACCACCAGTCTTGCCTTATTTCTTGTGACTGTTCCATGCTCATCAACTTTATTTCTGTACACCCACTTAGTCCCAATTACTGATTTTTTTTTTGGAAGAGGAACTAAGTGTCATACTTTGCTTCTCTCAAATTGGTTAAATTCATCCTGCATAACTATGATCCAATCAACATCAAGCAATGCCTCAGTTACCTTTTTTGGATCTATCTCTAACAAAAATGACTTGAATGCACACATACTTCTTAGTCCAGATCTTGTGGTGATACCAGAATTGAGATCAGTAAGTACATTTTCAATGGGGTGTGAGCCTTGATATTTGAATCCTTTTGGGATCAAGCCAAGTGAGCTGCTAGGATTACTGCTGATGTTCTGATGAGAGTCAGTTGATGGCTTAGTTCCCCCTATCACTGTACCTTTAGCTTCAGTTTTTCCTGTGAAAATACCTCCAAGTTTGACTATTTCAGTTGCTGGAACATGTTGTGCAACCTGTTCCTCAGTATCGCTTTTTTCCTGCAGGTTAGTCTTATCACAGAATTCATCAAACATCACATACATGCTTTCTTCAACACATTTGGATATGTTATTCAAAACCCTATAGGCTTTACTATGTGGTGCATAACCTAAGAAGATCCCCTCATCACTTTTGGCATCAAATTTTCCAAGATTATCCTTACCATTATTGTGTATGAAACATTTGCAGCCAAAAGTTCTAAAGAGAGAAATGTTAGGCTTTCTACCTTTTAGTAACTCATAGGGAGTCTTGTCTAACATTGGTATGATCATTCACCTATTCATAATATATGTTGTAGTACTCATTGCCTCAGCCCATAGGTTTTTGGAAACATTTACTGCAAGTATCATTGTTCTAGCCATATCTTCCAAGGTTCTATTTTTCCTTTCCACCACTCCATTTTGTTGTTGTGTTCTAGGAGCTGTGAAGTTATGGTCTTTTCCTTGTGATGAAAAAAGATCCAAAAATTTTGCATTCTCAAATTCTATTCCATGGTCAGACCTTATGGAAACTAATGAAGTTCCTAATTTCTTTTCCATTTTCTTGATGAAAATTTCAAAGACATCAAAGGCATCTTCTTTAGAGGCTAGAAACAAAGTCTAGGTAAACCTGGAATAATCATTAACAATTAAAAAAAATACCTTTTTCCACCTCTACTTTGTTGTCTCATTGGTCCACATAAGTCCATATGGACCAGTTCAAGGCACTTGGTAGTACTAACATGATTCTTTGACTTAAATGAAGATCTTACCTGCTTCCACCTTACACATGCACTACATAACTTTTCTTCCTTAAACTTGGTTTTAGGTAACCCCAATACCATGTCTTTGGAAGAAAGTATGTTCAGTCATGTTAGACTTGCATGTCCAAGTATTCTATGCCAAAGGAGGGGATCAGTTCTTATTGCACTTAGACAAGTCAACTCAGGTCCAGATACTGCAATTAAGTCTGCTTTGTACATGTTTCTGTATGTCCTTGCAGTAAACACAATTTCTTTGGTATCAATTCTTTTGACTTTAACCCTTGCAACATTAAAAATTACTTTATTACCTTTGTCACATAATTGTGAGATGCTCAGCAGGTTATGCTTTAATCCTTGCACAAGATACACATCTTCCACAGCTTTTGAATTTGATGTTCCAATTTTTCCAAATCCAGTGATGATTCCCTTTTTTCCGTTTCCAAAAGAAACTCCTCCTCCATCTATTTTGGAGAGTGAAAGGAACTTTTTCTTGTCGCCAGTCATATGTCTTGAGCATGCACTATATACGTACCAGTGCTTTTTGGTTCCCTTCATCATCTTCTGTAAGAGAAATCAATGGTTAGATTTAGGAACCCAGACTAGCTTGGGCCCTATTTTGTTGGTAAAAGGATGAATTAAATTCCTTCTAGTCCATGCGGGAAACACGTAACCTGACCTGTTTCTCTGACCAATTTTAATGCTTGTATTTTTGGTCTGAGAAAAGTTTGTTGCCAGATTCTGGCTCCTAATTCTGCTGGTTGCAGCCACAGGACATTCAGTAGTAGGATGTCCAAGATTGCCACAGATATAGCATAGATCTTACAGATTATCAGCTTTTTAAAAAAAACCTAAACCTGTTTTTTCATTATGATTTCTTTCACTCAACTGATGAACAATTCTTGAAGAATTTGTCCATCTGTTATCTCTTTCCAAATCCAACTTGGCAACTTATTGACTTAGCTTATTCATTTTTTTAGTCAAATTATGACGTTTTTTTAGTCAACAAGTCACCTAATCAACCTTTTATCATTAATGGTTCTCACTATTTTATTTGTTTCAGCCATGAACACGGCCTGATTTCATGAGATCTTAGAGAATACACCTTTCCTATTATTCTCATTGAAATGACTTCCACTCCACCCTCACATAGGTGATTCCTAAATTTTTAATCCTATAGATAAAACTATCTGTTCAAATCTACCAAACTTAGTAACCATTAAAAATCTTTAAATCATAAGTCGTGTCCTTGTTTCCTGAACATTGTCTTCATTTTGAAAATAAGTTGAGCATATTGATAATGTTGAACTGTCTATCAAAACTATGTTTGATCTCCTTATACCTAACTCTTAGGATCTCCAGTCTGCTAGGTAGATTTAAAGTCGTGATGATTTTTCCTAGACCGCAAAATCATTTTCTTTGATGATCTCTCAACTCTCCTTAGATTGGCCTTCTGTAAGTGGATCCAACACATTATCCTTTGACTTCATATAGTTAACCGTGATAGTTTTACTAGAGAGTAGTTCTCTAATAATATCATGTCTCTATCTTATATGACGAAATTTCTCATTATACATTATGCTCTCTACCCTACCTATTACCGCTTCACTATGATGTGTATGCATATGGGTGCCAAAGGTTTGGACCAATAAATAACTACCTTTCAAGAAATTTTGAATCCATTCAGCTTCTTCACTGGCTTTATCTAACGCGATAAATTCAGATTCCATTATAGAGCGGGCAATACATGTCTGTTTGAATGATTTTCAAGAGACTGCTCCTCCACCTAAAGTAAATACATATCCACTCGTGAATTTTACTTTATTTGATCCGGTGATCTAATTTGCATCATTATATCTTTTAATTATTATTGATTATTGTTATAATTCAAAGCATAATATTGAGAATATTTTAGATACCCCAAAATTCATTTTATTTTCATCCAATAAATTTTATTGAAATAAATCGTGTACCGACTCAATTTACTAATAGCACATGCTATGTCTGATCGCGTATAATTTATGATATACATCAAACTTCTCAACACTCTTGCATAGTCCAACTATGAGTCACTTTTACCTTCATTATTTTGATGTGTAAAGCTCACGTCTAATGGAGTCTTGGCAATATTAAAATTCAAATACTTGAACTTGTCAAGTACCTTTTTAATATAATTAGACTGTGACAATGCCAACCCTTATGGATTTCTATGAATTCTTATAACTAAGATCACATCTACAACTTTAAGATCTTTCATATCAAACTTGTTCTTAAGCTTTCGTTTTGTAGCATTTGTGTCAGAAATGTATCTACTGATGATCCACATGTCATCCACATACAACAAATAATGACTTTGTAATTTGGAGTGTCTTTAATGTATACACATTTATCACATTGATTTATCTTGAATTCATTTGCCATTATGATTTGGTATAACTTTGAATGCTACTGCTTAGGTGTTTATTTTAGTTCATAGAATGATTTAACAAGTTTGCACACTTTTCTTTCTTTATCAAGAACCGCAAAATTCTCGGGTTTTTCTAATTAAATTTCTTCCTTTTATTTTCTATTTAAGAAAGAAGTTTTCACATCTATTCGATGGGCTTCAGGTTCATATAACACCACCAATGCAATCGATATCCAAATAGACGTTATTTTTGTTATTGACGAGTATGTGTCAAAATAATCACGACCTTTTTTTTATCTAAAACATTTCACAACAAGTTTTACCTTGTATTTGTCAATACCATCAGCTAGCATTTTCCTTTTGAAGATCCATTTAGAACCTAAAGATATATTGCCTAGAGGAAGATCAACCAACTTCTAAGTATGATTGCTCATGATTGAATAAATCTCACTATTGACTGCCTTCTTTCCAAAAGGATGGGTTCAAAGACGATATCACTTTTTTAATGTTTGAGGCTCATTTTCAAGAAGAAGTATTACAAAATTCGATCTAAAAGGGGTAGGCGTTCTTTGACGTGTACTACACCTTGGATTCTCATCAATAAGTACCTTTTTTTTGGTTCATTCCAAAGTCGTTTAGACCTTCCACTAGACAACTCATGTCTAATTTTATATGGGTAAATATGTTAATAAAATTGATATTATTTGATTCAATTATCATATTATCATGAATATTTAGATGTTCAGATTTATGAACCAGAAATTGATATGCTTTACTACTTGTAGCATATCCTATGAAAACACATCTCACAGTTTTTTATTCTATTTTTCTCCTTTTAGGTATATGAACTTGGACTTTGGTTAGACACCCCTCCATTTAAAAATATTTCAAGTTGAGTTTCCTTTCTTTCTATTTATAATATGAAATAGACTGTGTCTTGCTATGGGGCACTCTATTGAGTATTCAGTTCACTATAGGGATAGTCCCCCCCCCCCCCCCCCCAAAAAAAAGTTTTATAGTAAATCAGAACTTTTGACTAAAGCATTTATCATATCCTTAATGTTTATTTTTTTTGTTTCCACAATTCCATTTGATTGAGATAAAAACAGAACAGTAGTTTGATGGAGAATTTCATTTTCCAAACATATCTCTTTAAAAGGAGATTCATAGTCTCCACCCTTATCATTTTAAACTTTTTACCCAACAGATTTTAACTTCAGTTTTATATTGACTAAATGAGTCTATTCATCCTTATCATTTAACAAATAAACATAATAATATCTAGTGCAATCATAAATAAAAGTTATGAAATAATTTTCCCATCACAAGACGGTGTTGACTTTATATCACAAATGTTTGTATGAATTAAGTCTAAGAAATTGGAATTTATTTCAACAAACTTATCGGATTCTTAGCATACTTAGATTCCAGACATGCTTGAAACTTTGATTTATTACACTTAAAGTTAGGAAAAAATTTTGAACTAATAAGTTTTTACAAAGTTTTATAATTGACATGTCCTAAAGGTTTATGCCACAATTCATTTGACTCAAGTAAGTAAGAAGAATCAGAAATTTTATTCATATCAATATTCATTATGTTGATCTTAAAAAGGCCCTTGATGAGGTAACCTTTATCTACATACACTTCGTATTACTAATTAAAACTTTATAAAAAATAAATACACCTTTGAGTTCATTCTTAGTCCGAAGTGAAATAGAAACTAAGTTCTTTTACAACTCCAAAATATGAAGGACATTGTTTAGTGTCACCATCTTGCCTGTTCCTTTAATCATCGCTGTAGTGGAGTATGCCATAAATATCTTCTCATTAACGTGAGTCAGGGCATGATGTAAATAGTTCTTTGTTGGTACACACGTGGCGGGTGGCACCTGAATTAATCCACCACTCTCTAGAGTTTTCAACTAGATCGCACTCTGAAAGCATACTATACAGATCGTCAATGTCATCTTTGGATTCAACAATGTTTGCTTGATTTTTTTCTTGTCCTTCTTTGGAGTCCGACAATTTGTAGACTTGTGGACAAATTTGCCACAATTAAAGAAACTTCCTTTGAATTTCTTCCTAGGGGGATTGCCCTATTATCCTAATATTTTCTTTCTTTTCTTGTATTTAGTGGGTTCATTTTCCACAATATTTGCTCCACTTGTTGCAGCATCCCCCTCAGAGCTTTTTTTTGTTTCCTTATCATCCTTGTCAATCCTTAACCTCATAATGAGATCTTCAATAGACATCTCCTTATGTTTATGCTTTAAGTAGTTTTTGATATCTTTCTACAAAGGTGGTAGCTTCTCGATTATTGAAGCCACTTGAAAAGCATCGGTCACGATCAAACCTATATAAAAGATTATGTGAGTATCAACAATAAACTTAATGTGTTCAATAAAGATATTATCTAATTATACCTTTAGCAAAGAGATAATGGATTATGACTTCCAACTCTTAGAGTTGGACAACTATAGCTTTACTATCAACCATCTTGAAGTCCAAAAATTTGGCAACAATGACTTTCTTCATTCCGACATTCTCTGTTTTGTACTTCTTTTTCAAAGCATCCCAGAGTTCCTTTGAGGTCTTAAAATTACTATACACGTCGTACATATCAAGGCCACTCAGAATGTAATTCTAACACAAATAGTTTGAGTTCTTTCAAGCTTTCGTTACCATGAAGTATTTTTTTTTGGAGTTTCTTCCGACAAATCAGAAACACTTTCCGTGATGAACATTCGTAGACTCAAAGTAGTCAGATAAAAGAACATCTTCTACTCCCAACACTTGAAATCAACATCAGAAAATTTTCCTCATTTTCTCACCGGTCCCATGGCTGAAGCAACATTGGTACGACTCAAAGTAGAAATATTAGTTGCCACAACATTCATCATTCCATCATTGAATTGATTATCAATAGTCATTTTTCTGTCATAAATATATAAACTCTTAGTATTTCAAAATACTAACAATAAGTCTTAAACTTTAAACAACTTATTTTTAGTTTAACGATGAAGTTTTTATGCTCTTCTAATCACCAACGTAATGAACTTTAACTCATGATGAAGTTTTATATCTCTAAATCACTATTGAGTTCAAATAGAATAGAAAGCCAAAAGGCTTTAATCTCGAGAAACCAAAAATACATAGTATAATAATTTTTTTAAGAATGTTGTTTTTCGAGTATAAAATATGTATTAATCCACTAGAACTTCTACGCTTCAAAATAGAAATTCAAGAACTTCAATCACAAGTTCAACCAATTTATTAACGATCAAAGTAAAGTTCAAACTATTTTTGAAAAATAGTAAAACCAACGTTTAGAAAGAGATAGAGACATAATGAATTAAGTTCATAAACTCACCGTGTGTCCTTTAGGAATTTATTCCTCTCAAATACCCGAGATTATGGAATATATACTCTCAGAATAAAATGATTTACTTTAATAAATAACGGTATCTCAAATTTGCTGAATTATAAACCCACTCAACGATTGTAGATCATACTTGAGTTTTTTGAGAAGAAGAGAGTATTTTTACTTCAAAAGTTTCGTTTATTTACCTGAGGAAAAATTCTGGTATTTATAGCTAAAAGTCAGTGCGTCAGAAAGTATGCAATGTTTCTGGTAAAGACACACTGTTCTGGACCATCACATCATCTGCATACCTACCTGCACGTGTAGGTGGCCTACATGCAGCCGCAGGTCACTTTTTCGTACAAAGCAGAATTTTTTGGCTTGGCCTACGTTGGCACCTGCGTCGGCAGGTCGCCAGGTGCATGCACAAGTCTCCTTTTCCATTATCAAACAATGCCTCAAAGGGTCGCGTTCGCGGCTCTTCAAGGTGCATTGTGACATGAGTCCGTAAATGAAGAAAACTTTCTATCGAATTTTTGAATTAAAACATCACTAATTATCAAGTTTCAATTGAATTTTTTCAAAAAAGATAATATCTTGATCATTTGAATAATTCAGATCTAAATCCAAATTCAGTTAAAAGGCATGCCGTCGACGACGCGAGGATTGTTTTAGTCTTTCCTCATGATCCACATAAAGGAGTGCTTCTATACTCGAGTAAAATCATTTTTCTTTCTCCCAGACTCCCACTAATGTTGGAGAACATTTTCTTTATAAAGTGAATGCACACTTCACTTTTTCTCCACCATTTTCCACTCACTTTCACTTAGAACACAACAAAAAACTATTTTCAGAATTTTTGTTTGATTCAGTAAATATAGGTTTGTTAACGAAAAATGGATATATACCATTTTCTAAATGACGAAAATATACATGCACCATTTTATTAACGGTATATTACGCTAAATCGCAAAATTATGGGGTATATTTTCCACTTCCCCCCATAGAGATTAATTAATGGAGGTTGAACTCATGTATGCTGTTTTTAAAGCTTGTTTCTGATTTTAATTGGAAAATATTTTTCTTGACAAAAAAGCGGCTAAAGAGTTGGGATAGATTCCAATTTTTACAGAAATTATCTATCAATATGACTAAAATATACACAACATACATACTGCTTATGTACATCATTCGGCTCCTCCATTTCCATTCTCTCCATTCTTTCCAAATTCTTATCTTGATTGATGACACATGGTCTAATTAAATTGAATGACTAAGATTTCATTTATTCCAAACTAAATCTCTAACCATGGTTAATATAAGTATATTATATCAACTAAAAATAGGTTGTTTATTTCTTCTTTCTCAATATTCCCTCCAAGACCAATTATTTCTCTAAATTTTCTCTCATTTTCTCCAAAATTTATCAGCTCTAATTTGACAGCTAATGGCGCACATAAAAAATGAGGATGACACTGAAGGATTATTTCAATTCTATTTTAAAGGTTGTAATAGCTCCTCATTATGTATTTTACTCTCCCTGTAATTTTTTCTTTACCCTTCAGCTGAAACTAAGAAGCTTGTGGGAAAAAAACTGACTAGTGAAAAAAAGAAACGAAGAAATTGAAATCCTTCATTGTCTTTAGAATTTACCATGTGGAATATTTTTTAGAAGATAAAAGTGCTTTATGACATATTTTCTATTTATTTTTTCACCTCGTTAATCCCTTCTTGAAACATATGTTATATAAGTATAAAGTAATCTAATTAAAAATGTATAAGAAAGGTATATTTTTAGGTGGTGTCAAATTAGAACTGATAGATTTTGGAGGGAATAAGAGAAAATTTAGAGAAATAATCAACCTTGGAGGGAATATTGAGAGAAAAAAATAAACAATCTATTTTTAGTTGATATAATATATTTATTATATTAATCATGATTAAAGATTTAGTTTGGAATAAATTAAATCTTAGCCGTTTAATTTAATTAGGCCGTGTTTCAATTTAATTAGGCCATGTGTCATCAGTCAAGATAGGAACAAGGAGAAAATGGAGAGGAGCCGATCCATCCTATATATATATATATATATATATATATATATATATATATATATATATAGTAGAGAAAATTGAAGGAATGATGTCTTTTAAGTCTTAAATGAAGGGTTGGTGACATTGACCAACTTAAAGGGACAAACATCATTAGAAAACTTGATTAAGTTAATTGTGTACTTGATTAATATTTTCAAAACTTTCTAATCTTTTCAAAAATACAAATCAACCCAATTCACACCCCTCTTCAATTTAAATCAACCAGTCTCTCTCCTCTCTCTCGATAGTTTCTCTTAACTCTCTCCCAACCAACAGTTCTTCAAATTTCTCCTTTCAATCCTTGGCGACTTCAACATCCGATGACAAATAGTTGGGCTTTCAGTTCCTTTTCTACTTCAACCTTCAATCGACATGACAACCTTGCTTTCCGGCCACAACAACATTGAATTCTTCAACTTTCAATCGACGTGACAGCCTTGCTCTCCGACCACAACAGCTTTGAATTCATCATCGTTCCTTTTCTTATTTAACAGGTAAAAATTTATAGACTTTTTAGTTTTTAAGAAAACGAGGAACTTGAGTCAACTTCTCTTATAGTATTGGTTAACAATTTCAATATTTGTTGCTTTAATTTGAAATGTGGTTTGAACAAAACCCTAATTTCTGGTATTTCTTCTCTGCTCTTTTCGAAGTGAATTATAATATTTTGTTGTTTGTTGCATTTTTTGAAGTTTGATTTTTGTTGTTTGTGTTTATTAAAATAAAATAATGATTTGGGTTGATTTGTTCTGTTATTGTTCTTGGTAAAAATGGTGATATTGTTGTTTTTCTGTTGAACAAAATCGTGCTACTATTTTTTGTTTTATCTAACAAATTATTCATCTGATGCAGCATAATAACCATCTAATGCAACATATTTGTCAGATGATACAACAAATCAACCATTTGATGCACCAAAGGAACCATCAGATTACAATTTTGATACAATAGATTAATCATCTGATGCAAGAGATTTTTTATATAATACAACATTTTAAATATTTGATGCAACCGATTAACCACATATTGCAATAGATTAAGCATCGGATAAAAAATCTGATGCAACTAATTAACCATCTGATGCAACGAAAGAACCATGAAATTAATGATCTGATGCAATAAATGAACCTCCTATTGGATAAAATTTTATCAACTCTTCCAACAGGACATGTCCAAGAAACTATTTTTTCAACTGATCATTCATCTACGGCGACCCAATGTTGGAAGAAATCTAAATAATATTGACCGTTGATAACTATTCCAATAGATCACTCATGTATTGCAACATATGTGTGTCTTGTCGCAAAAACCATTCACGGATGAGTGATATGTTTTGTATTATCACAACAGATTACTCAGCCGTTGTTGCAGGTTAGTTAACTGTTCCAACAGATCACTCATATATTGCAATAGATGTGTAATCTATTGCATAGACCATTCATCTTTCTCAATAAATGAGTGATATATTTTGTATTATCGAAATAAATTACTCAGCTATTACTACAGATTATTTAATTATTCAAATAGATCACTTATATGTTGTAACAAATGTGTGATTTGCTGCACAGACCATTCATTTTTCTCAACAGCTAAGTGATATGTTTTGTATTGTCGCAATAGATTACTCATCCATTGCAACAGGTTATTTAACTATTCTAATATATCGCTCGTGTTGTAATAATGTATGCTATGTTGCACAGACCATTCATCTGTCTTAAAAAATGAGTGATGCGTTTTGTATAGTTGCAATAAATTGGTCATCCATTGTAATAGATTTGTTATATACTGCAACAGATATACTACCTAGTGCAACAGATAAGTGATCTGTTGGAACTGTTATTTTACTATTTTGCTTGTTAGATTTACCGTTACCTTTTTTAATGATGCATTAATCAAGTATAATATATTTTTTATGTTCCTGTTAAATTTAGATAATACGGCTCCCAAAACTACAGAAGCCGAATCAAGTCCAAGTGAAGTAGCTAGGCTACATCCATCACTCTATGAGCTTTCTTTACAAGCGTTATCTCAATTAGTAGCAGAATATGATGAACATGGGGAGGAGAAATATTTTAAAAGAGATGATCCAAATACTAATAGCCCTTCTGCAGAAGAGTTGGTCAAAACTTTCAGTATTGATCGTTATCCTATGAGAATACAGTGCGATGGTACCACAAATTTAACAGGTGATTTTGTGGTTAAGTCAGCCATGAGAAAATCTTTCGACGCCTTCAGAAAAATACTTTGAGAACAAAAATTGGATGCTTATTTCAGGGCAGCTGCTTTAGGAAATATCTTAATTTGCCGAAGGACAACAATGCTCATTTCCAAATGAAAATGGTATATGAACTTCTAAAGCGTAGGTTTATATATGAAAACAAAGATAAGATGGATGAGGTATGGATAAATTACTGTGGCATGACTGTTAGTTTTGGTTGGAAGGAGTTTGCCATAGTTACTGGACTAAAATGTTATCCTCCTTCTCAAGTTATTCCTATTCTAACCCAAAAAAGTACCCCACACACCCAAAAAAGGCAAAGACAAGTCGTGTGATCATGATGACCTGGTGTCCATTGTTGGTCCAAGCTTCAAAAATAAAAATTTGATAGAAGCGTTGAAAGGTAAAGAACTTTCAAAGAAGCACAAGCAGTCATTGTGCTTGGTTTGGTTTGTACATAATATTCTTTGGGCGAGAGACGTTAACAACAACATAAGCGTTGGTTTAATTAAGCTCTCCGAGGATCTTAAGGAGTTTAACAGTTATCCTTGAGGTTATGAAAGCTTCAAAATGACTGTCCAATATTTGTTGACTCTGTTAGCGCCAAAGACAATCAACTTATATGGGTTTCCATGGGCTTTCATGGTAAATGTTTTGTTTCTTTCTTTTATTATGATATCATTTATTTTTTTTACTCAATAATATTTTTGATTTATTGGCGTTATTTTATAGGATTGGGCGTTTAAAGTCATTCCTCATTTGAGACAAAAAGTGAACTACCAGGAAGAAGTTTTTTGTCTAAGAATCTTGAGATGGTTGTCGGCCAAAACTGATAAAAGTGCAAAATTTCTTAATCTCTTCAACCCTTCGAAGGATGCAGTAAGTATAATTATAATTAAATTTTTATCCTAGTTAATGATTTATTTAAATGATCTAATCATCATTCTAATATATGTAATGATTTATGTTGGATTGTGCATCCGTCACTAGTTTTGACCAATAGAGAGTTGAAGATGTCATTTGTTCTTACTTTACGGTCTGTGCAAACTTTTTTGGACCCTAAGGTCATCGACAGAATAAAAATGGAATTTTTTGGAATAAAAAACATTACAAGAAAAATAATTTTGGAGGGTGGACTTATTATTGTTGATGGTCTTAGTGGTGATGGGGTTGTTGTTGGTGGTAGTGGTGCTGCTGTTAGAACTAATGATGCTCCTTTTACAGTATTTAAAACAAACCATTATGAGTATGATCATACTGGTTATATAGATTTTGTCTCTCCCAGCGAATGTTCTGTATGCAAATGTCAAGACTGCAGGGTGAAACATGATATAGTGATTAATGTTATTAATGCCTTAACTGCTTCTGTAAAGGAATTGACATCTAAGAGAGGTGTCATTACATCAAACAAGATTTTATTCCATCAACTCCATTAGAGATTGAGGCTAAAAGGAGAAGGAAACTGATTTCCAAGGCATTATCAAGCACCCAAAAGAGCAAAATTACAACTTCTCTGTCCGTGTGTTGCACTAAGCAATGAACAATGTCCAAAGGAGAGCATCACGAGCTGAATAAGGTGAATATATATGTCTTCTAACTAAATAACAAACAGGCATATTTCTGTTTCAACAGATGACACATCTACTGAAAATTATCAAACAGATATATACATATGTTGCAATAGTTGACTAGCTTATTGCACTAGATAAAGTACCTGTTGATACATATGTCTCATCTGTTTTAGCAAATCAAACAGCTTTTCGTACAACTTTTATTTGTACCAACAGATGACCTATCTGCTGCAATTGATGAGTCATATGTTGTAACAGATAGTTCATCCGTTGGAAATTATCATACAGGTCTTCCTCATGTAGAAATTTGACCCAATAGTTGATTCATTATTGCAACAGAAATATAATCTGTTTGGGATAATTTAAAATATGAGGTGGACCTATTTGATTTTCTAGAATAGATGAGCTATCCTTTTCCGTTTCGTTGTATCTCCATGATTATCATTGACCAATTCTGGCTTTTCAGGTGGATGTAGAAGCTACTGCTGAACAGCATTGACAAAATGCTACTCTACTTTTTTTTATGGAAAGGAGAACAGAAAGTACAGAAATCGTACGTAAGCGACAATAAAGATCCATGATGAGCAAAAATGAATTCCAAAACACCGAATGAAGAACAACTTATCCATATTAAGTAGATCTTTATAGCTTGAGTCTGTCAAAGTAATAACCTCACCCCTCCTTAGGAATCCTTGGAATCAATACTTATATTATTGATTATTTGTTGAGGTCTGTACCCATAATAATTTTTTTACATTTCATTTATTCGTTGATTTTATTTCAGCTAATTTCTTAAGGCTTCGATTTATTTTATTTTATCTTTGAATTTTATTTTTTCCTTAGATTTGAACTTATTTATTGAAATGGAATACTAGATTCAAATATTGCAACTGAAATGTATCTGTTGCAACAGATGGAACATCTGTTGTAAAATATCGAACAGATTTAACATATGCTATAACAGGTAGGTAATCTATTGGAATTTATCAAACAGGCTTTCCCACTGATGCAACATATAGACTTAGATAGAAATACTGACATAATACAATAGATGACCAACCTATTGCAACAGATAAACTATATGTCAAACCAAGTAGAATATCTGTTACAACGGATGAAGAATCTGTTACATTATAAAAATTCAACTTTCATTGGACATAAAAAAATTTCCACTACATGTGAAAAAGTGAAAGTGAATTGAAATACAAAAGGCGGAACCCATCGACAGTGTTTAGTTCAAACACCTAAAATAAAATAGGCATCAAGTAGACAGTGTTCATTTTAAACATGTAAAATAAAATTGGCACAAATGTGTCAGGTTGACACTTTTTGCCGACTTGGCGTCTGATTTTGCCCCCAACGGTCATTTTTTCTCCCAATGTCTTATACATTCATCTTCTTCCTAAAATTTAACCCTAAATTCTCAATTCTTCTTCTTCGTCGTCATCTTTTTTTATCTACCCAAATTCTTCAAATTATTTGAATTTGATTTTTCTTTTCTTTATCTTTTTTTCATTTTTTCCAATTGAGCTTGACAATGTTTAACACATCTTCCACTGTTTTTTGTGATAGCAATTTTTGATAGTGTAAGTGTGGTCATGAAGCTCTATTGAAGACTACTTGAACTCAATAAAATCAGGTCGTAGGTTTTTTACTTGTATTTTTTTATTTAATTAGTTGATTAATTATAGACTTATAATTATTTTGTAATTGTGTTCTTGTTTTTTATAAAAATTGGGTGGATGTTATTACTTTGATTTGTATGAAGAACGACACCCTTCACAAGCAAATCGTGTAATCTGGGGTTTGTTGAAGAAATTGAAGGCTTCTAAAGAGAAACAAAATCGAGCAAGAAGATACTACATTATTGTTGCTATTGATACTAGTTTGGTGGTGTTGGGCACTTGGATTTTCAAGCCTAATTACTGAAATTTTCATGGTGGTGTATTTTCTACTGGTTTGGTGTTGTCGAGTACATGGATATTCAAGCGTGTAATTGCTGCAAAATATCAAACAGATTTAGGCATAGTTGTAAAATTTAGGTCATCTGTTGGAAATTATCAAACAGGTTTTCCCGTTGTTGCAACAGATTAGACTTAGATTAGATAGAATAACATCAGCATAATGCAACAGATGACCAACCTATTACAACAGATAAACTATCTGCCAGAACAGATAGAATATATTTTACAAGAGATTGACAATATATTGCATTATAAAAAACTCAACTTTAATTCTATTAGAAAAAAATTATTGTCACTACATGTACATGTAATTTAAAGTAAAGTGAAGTATGACTTGAAATAAAAAAATATTATTTCACAGGATCTTCTGTATACATAGGCTCCAAGCGTTCAGTGACTACCCCATAAGCCCAGGCCTCTTACAGGTTTGCCACAACATTATCGCACATAAAGGTTGTTGGCTCAGCCATTTTTGTGCCGGTCAGCAAATATTCGATTGTGCAAGAGTGCGAGCGGCTCACATAACCGGCATCATTTTTTGGAAGGATCATGCTGTTGTTTCGACCTTCAAAATCCCATGATTTCTTCATCAATACTTTCTTTGGCAAATGATTTATCAGTTTACTCTCTCTCAACAAGATGGGCAACAGCTTCATCAATGGCTCCACGAGGAGAAAAAGATCGACATCGTCGATGATAGGTTCGTTGCAGTTGTAAACATTTATATTTTCCTCCTCGAGTAGTATCTCAATACCCTAATAATGTATGACGTTCATGCTAATGACTGCAATAATCCTCTTTGCCTCGGTCTAGCTCTTACCGTGTGGATTTGGCCTCTCCCTTCTAACATATTTTATCATTTTTTTCTTCATCCCAGTCTAACGTAGAAGCTAAGAAATCAAAACTTGCACCACAATCTAGTGCGGTATTACTGAGTTAATCGTACTTATCCTTGAGCTTCTTGTAGAAGTCGAGGTCTATTATCCTATCGGTAGTGTCATAAGCTTACGATTACGTTAATTGCCTTTCCCTTACGAGGCAGAGAATTTGTCAACATGCTGTGATATAAGAAGATAATTTTAATTAGGTTAGTAATTGTAAAGATGGTCCATCTATTGCATAGGTTTCTCTGAATCAATAACCCAACATAACTTATGAAATAGATGGATAGTAAGTTACAATAGAACCACTACCAGTTGCACCAGAATACCCAGCTGTTGCAACAGATTTCACATCTGTTGGATAGCTTCTTCTTCATGGGGTAGATTAGATTATAAGGATAGGTTAGGAAAAATAAACTTGCCTTGTCCTCGTATCGCATATACATATCTGTCATAGTCTGGAAGTTTTGGGTGGAGGGGGGAGAAGGGAGGCCTGGGGTAATCTGGTGCACCTGGCTTGGAATTCTTGGCCTCTCGCAAATCCCTCTTCTCTTTGGTGCCATGTTCTGCGTATATGTCCACCTTCTTCTTAAATGGCCCCTGAACTTCAACGGCTTTTTAAGAGGGAGGAGTTGCAATTATTTTTTATTTTCGATAGGAGAGTATTTCGGTTATTGCTCTTTTCTTTCTCCTAACCAACAATGTAGGAGTGTATCACTCCCTCTACTTTTTCAAAGATTTTATCCTGGATATATTTGTACTCTTTGCATTTGCAACATGAATATGAGGGTGAAAAGAGGTGAGAGGGACCTGTGTGTAATACCCTGCAAAGTTTTCTCCTAGTCTGAGCTTTAGAGCATTTTCGAAAAAAACAAAAATTCAAGTCTAAAAATTTTAGAAATATCTTCCCAATTATGAAACACTTTGAATCGTGTTGTATTTCTATAATTTCAACTTTTTGTCATGTATAGAATTGAATAATCTTTCCATCGATACCAATTTCATCAAAATCCAACATCGGATGAAGAAGTTAAGGCCGTTTTACTGAGCGTTGTCAGAATCGCAGGTTTGACGGTCGATCTGACGGACCGCCAAGTCCTTGGTGGACCATCAAATGTCCCATCAGACCAAGGCAGTGGCTTTCTTTTTCGGTTATCATGTGACGGCCAAAGTGGTGGACCGTTGAAAAGTTGACAGACCGTCAAGGGGTACGTCAGGACGAAACAGAATGACCCATTCTTGACCCTCGAGTGATGGATGATCTAGTGGACCATCAGATTCCTGACGGACCATTACTTCGATCATCACGTCGAGGCAGAAAGCCCCAGTTTTGGCACTCGAGTGACGGACGACTTAGTAGACTGTCAGTCCCTCTGACGGACCGTCACTTCGACTGTCACAGACCCCGATCAGAAGTTTTCAACTCTTTTTCTTTAAAGGGCATTTTAGTCTTTTCCACTCTTTCCCCAACTTCTATAAATAAGGGCCTCATTTTCTCTCTTCTTCTACTCCAAAAATAAAAAAATTAGGGTTTCTAAATCAAGATCCCTTTTTTCTTCTTTCAAGCAAATTAAGAGAGAATCAAGGGCAAAAATCAAGAATTGTTTTGAAGACTTTCAAGAAAGAGTTTCCCCAAGGTATGTAGATGTTGATTCTTGGGCCCCTTTCATCCAAGAAGCTCAAGTAACCCTTTTCTAAATCTTAAAGATTTCTTGTTTATGAATTTCTAATGATTTTTGTGAGTTAAAATATATGTTCCTTCTATGATTGAATTATGATTTATGTTCGTGTACAAGATTATAAATCCTTGGCCTTAGTATGTGGTATTTGAGTGGTAAATGGATTATGTACTCGTTGATGATGTTGATTGATTTCCAAGATGGAGTGTTTATGTGGTTTGTATGAATCTATGAGATTATATGGGTTGGAAACATGTAAATTTGGTTGTTCATGATGAGTAGTTAGGTTATTATACTTATGCCTAAGTTGTGCATGTGGGGTGTTCAATAAAATGTCTATGGGACTAGAAATCAAGCATTGTAGTTAAATAGTGATCTAATGACTTCTAAAATATGGTTATGTGTCATGGTCGTTGATGTGTTCATGACTTTTGGGTGTAGAATTGGTTAATTAAGCAGAGCATGTCTCCCATAGTTTTGATAAAATCCTAGGAGAAGCATTTGGGCCATGATAGTATGTTGAATAGGAAGCCCCAAATTATGAGCTAGTCTATGCATGCCTAGTGTTTGATAAAATGCCTAAGTGAATGAATTATTCCATGCTAGTAGGGAATCCCCAAATAAGTGCGAACCCGTGTATGTCTAGTGTTTGTTGAAGGACCCTAGTGAGTGAGTGGACATGTGATGGGTGTAAATTCCCCAATTGTGGGCTCTTTGTTATATACTAAGTTTTTAACACATGTCAAGTGATTAGCAAATAATCTATGACATGATAGTGTGAAGTTTCCTAAGAGATGTGATACCCAAACACATGTTAAGACTGATATAAGTATGAAATGGTTGAGGTAAAACCTTGTTGAATGCAGTTCGATCTAATAACATGTTTTCCCTATGTTATTATATGATTATTATCCCAAGATTCTTAAAGTGACCCTTTTGTGATTATGATGATAAATAGAGGTTTATGTTTCCAAAATGCTTGATGCGATACTTTAAGGATTTTTGAGGAGAAAAGTATGTTATGATTTCTAATTGCTTGGAGAAGATGCTTTAATAATTGTGATGGTGCATTAGTGATGGTGACAATGAATGAATGATTATGATAATGCATGAATGATTATGATGATGAATGAATGCCTGTGTTGATGAATGGATGATCGGATGATGCAAGAATAATTAGGTTTCACTTTTATATTATCGAGTCCTGGGGGTATTTATACCCAAAAATAGAGCTGTTGTCTAGAGCCCATGTCAGTTTCTCGATAATTCCAACCGAGCCATGATGCTCAGAACTCAGTGAACTGTAGAACTCTGTATCCTCAGATGGGTGCAAAGCTTAATAAAGCTCAGTAATCTCAGTTATCTCTATAATCTTTGTATCGTCAGTCAGATACCATGATTCGATATCCTTTCCTTCAGATACGAAACTAAGCAATCTCAGCGTAATTCAGTCAGATCTTTAAGAAACATGATCAGTATTGGATTCAACTCAATCTAAGTTCAGTTAAGAATCAGATCAGTGTCTTTTAGTTGGGAGTAGAAACTAGCACTAAGCGAGCTCAAGGATGGGGACTCACCTACTAGTGGAGGGTGTAATCCTTAGATGTGATCCTTGTGCTCCAGAACTACATAGACAGCGTAAGTTGAGACATCACACCTATTAGATAAGGGTGGTGAGAGACATCATACCTACTAGATGCGAGTAGATGAGGTGGCTTGACCTGTTAGATGAGGGCTCCACCATTCTCGTAGGAGGACCTGATAGATGAGGGTCATATAAAGATAAGGTCTTTACCCATGGCACGATATTGACACCCTCCCAACTGGGGGTAGAGGTTGGACCCCTAAGAGATAGTAGGGGAATGTTGGTTAAGTAACTACTTCCCACGGTCTTAGTTTTAGAGTTAGTCTAAGACTTCAAGAAAGAGCTCAGTTCAGTGTACAAAATTTAAGTATGATTACTTGCTAATTCGAAGATCTGCTGCTAGATAGGCTGATCTCAAAATCATTTATGAAGAAGTATTGTTATCCACAGACTCAAAGACAACCTATTGATAGGGTTGCTATTTGTTTCAGAAGCTTCAGATACTCATAATCTCAGTATTTTCAGAGATTTTAGAACTCACTCCTTGATGAAAGTGCATCCATATTTCCCAGTTATCAATATCAAATGAGTCTGTGATTCAGTATCTCAGTGTCAATAGTGAGTTCAGTTTGCAGGAAAGTGGTATCTGAGTTCCAGTCTCTAGAGTTATGATGATTGTGATTATGACCTGTGCATTCATGTAAGTGTCATCGTGCGACATTTTCATGATTATTCAGTTTACACATTGTGCATTCATGAGCCCTTGCATTTAGCCTTACCTCGTCTACATACTCGGTATATTTTGTACTGATGCATTTGCGCTATGGTGTTTTATTTGACATCATAGCTTCAGAGGCACAAGATTTAGAGTTTCCTCAGAAGTTTAGTCCCAGTTAGCAGCAGTAGCAGTGAGTTATTTTTCTTCGAGGACGAATCTCAGTTTACTTTTATTGCATCAGATTTTGTTTATATTGTCAGTTGGTGGAGTTACTTGGGGATATGTCCCATCAACTTCACAGTTCAGACAGTTTAGAGGTTTTCAGATGGAAATTGATGTATTAGTATTAAGTTTTAAGTTTAAGTAGGTATAGATATGTTGAACCTTATGGCTAGTTTCCACATTTATCTCAGATAGTATGCAGTGTACAGGTACAAATATAAAAAAAGGGTTAGCTTGTGGTCCTTTGGGTCCATAAGCATCGTGTGACATCTCGGAATGGGATCTCAGGGTATTACACTGTGTAAAGGTGTATTTTCAAACATATTTATTTTTTCTTGAACATCAACATGCTCATCATCACGAGTGGTAGCAGCATCAGAATGCCTGTCATCAACACCAACAACTCTACCAAAAAAAGCACCTAGATCTGCCTTAGTAGGTTGGTCATAAAGAGCCACAACATTAGGCTAACCTTGCCTAATTGCTCTTCTTATGACTGTTGCTCCAGCCAATTCCTTCCTTATTAACCCCACCGTTGGGTCTTCTATAGTATCAATATGACCTAGAATAATATAAAAAGTCATCAACGACTCCTCCTCTATAGGAATGATCCATGGATGCACAACCTAGAAAAAAAGGCAGATACATTTAAATTATATAATATAATAATTTTCACAGTTGGGTTAATATTTTAACAGTCAACTTCTGCAACAAATTAACAATATGTTGTAGTAGATTATCCATCTGTTGTATTGTTTGTAGTTAGATGGTTAAAATCTATTTTAGTCGGGTTCAGAGAACCAGAGCAACACATGGATAATCTGATGCAAAATATCAATCATCCGTCGCAATAGATTACCAATCTATTGCACAGGTTGCACAAGATGGGTAATCTGTTGGGTTACATATTATGTAACGAATGGTCTGTATGTGTATTAATAATATGTTACATTAGATTACACATCTGTTGTATAATTTGTAGTAGATGGTTAATCTGTTAGGAGTTGGGTTCAGAGAACTAAAGAAATAGATGGGTAATCTAAAGCAATATATCAATCATCTGTCATAACAGATTATCTATCTGTTACACTGGTTGGCACAGGATGGGTAATCTGTCGCAACAAATGTTCCACATGGTGCGTCAGATATAATATCTATTACACCAGATAAAACATTTGCTCAATATCTTTCATTGAGTAAAATTATTTTACTTGAAGAAGACGTACTGCATCATCCGTAGGGTTAAAGAGATCAGTATCCTTAAATTTGGTGTTGCACTTTGCGGCCAACCACCTAAACATCCTTGGATAAGAAACCTCATCTGGGTAATCCATTACCTGCTTTCGGAGGGTAGGAATGGCTTAAAATGTCCAATTCTAAAAAATGTAAACAAGAAGCAAGAAAAAAAAAGTCGTAATAACTATATTAAATATAACTTAATGGATGAGTTAAAATAGTGATTAATTTTACCATGAAAGCCCAAGGAAAGCCGTATAATATGGTCGTCCTTGAGGATAGCTTTGTCAGTAAATATTGGACAGTCGGGTAGAAGTTGTCATAACCCCAAGGATAATTGTTGAATTTATCAAAATCCTCATCACACGCCAACAAATCATCTTCTATGACCTTGTTGACGTCTCTTGCTAATATAACCTAATGGGCAAACCAAACTAAGCAAAATTACTCCCTGTACTGCTTTGGTATGGTTTTATCCATGAGATCGGTCAACAAATCCGATGCTTTGTAGCCATGTCGAGAAATGTCAAACAACCCATCTATTTTTTCCTTGCATTTTCATGCCTTGAATCTTTTGTGGGGTATTCTTTTGGCGATAAGTTGTTCTTCTAGAAGATAGCATCTCAAGACCGTCACTATGGCAAACTCTTGCAAGCCAAAACAAACCGGCATACCACAGTAGTTGATCTAGATTTCATCCATCTTTTTTCCCTCTCCTCTGAATTTTTATCATCCCCCACATACTTGATCCTGTACTTGAGAAGATCATATACTATCCTCATTGGAAAACATTCAGGGGCGTCCTTAGCCAGCTCAAGAAAACGTCCAAAACAGCTCTTCTTAAAAAGTCCATCTATGTTTTTGTCCATCATAATTTTTCTAAAATTAGCAAATTTACTCCCCATCTGACATTTAAGTACAATTTCAACAGTTAGTTCTTCTTCTGTTTTTTTGTCATTTATCAGCATCGCCACTTGAAACTTGTCAATACTAAAAGTTTTGATAGAATCATGTTGGGATGTCGATATAAATTTATGCCTCATTGGTGATCTATTATCATCATGTTGATGACCATCCTCTTTCTCTTTCTCTTTCTCTTTCTCACTCTCTAATTTCTCCTTTTTCTCACTTTCATTTTCTTCATCACCATCTATAGACCCTAGTCCACCTCTCTCAACATTGTTTTCATATCTCTCCTCAGCTTCACTTTGTTTCCCTAACTGAGATTGTTCAGGAAGCTCCTTCGAATCCCTCTGTACTATAGCTTTTTTTGGGGGTGGTCAGAAGTTAATCCATTTTTACTTTCTTTTCTTTTAGGAGACATGTTTTACCTATAAACAGAAAAAAAACAAAAATTATATTACAATTGATGTATACATAAATTTTAAAAAATACATTACAAACACCACCAAGAATGACACACCAATAGCCAACACCACCACAAACACCACCAACCAATGCCGTAAACACCACAAATATCGACACCACCGACAGCCACCACAAAAACCACCAACCAATGCCACCACAAATACCACCAACCAATTTCACTAACAGCCACCACCAGTGCCACCACAACGACGATGATGACCACCACCACCACAAATACCATCCAATAATACCATGACAGTCAATAGAATACTGTGACAGAAACTAGGTTTTTCTTGAGTTCTTCCTATGATTTTACTATCAAAACTCAAAATTGTAAACCCATTCTCGAAGATCATACAACTAAAAGTTTTATTTTTCATCATTAACTTAAAAACCTTTATTTGTTAGAAAAAATAACAAATATAGAACTCTTCTCGAACTCTGTTACGTACGACGACAGAGAAAATGACTGATACAAGCAAGAATGAAGTAAAAAAATAATACCTATCTGGTCTAAAATAAGAAGAAAATTGATCTGTTATGAAAGGTAGAACAATTTGTTGAGTAGTTGTAGTCGTTGTCTGTACTGTATAATTTAGTGAGAAAGAGAAAATAAAAGAGTGAGAACTTAAGATTTGAAATGATGAAATACTTTTCTCGCAAATGGATGATTTGTATGGGTTGATTTGTATTTTGGAAAAGAATGACAAGTTTTGAAAATGTTAATTTGGTTCGAATTGATCCTAATTATTTTTTAAAATTATAAAAAATATGCGTAATCTTTAACCCTCTCATTATGTAATTGCCAAAAGACGCAATTGAAGTTGTAGTTGACCTTATGAACTTACCCACCCACCCCTGGTCCTAGATTAGATTAATTAATTTAGGTATATGAACTCAATTGAAATTGTATAAAAATAAATGTTCAACCTGTTACATTAGATACTCATTTGTTACAAAATATCAAACATATTAAGTAATCTATTGCGACAGATTACCCATCTGTTGTAAATTATCAAATAAGAGTTGCCATCTGTTAATCAATTAGGGTATTATTCTAACATATGAGGTAGTAAGAATCGGTTCAGCTCAGAGTGATCTATCGATGACTCTGGCCGAGAGAAATGCAATACCGTCTCATCATTAAATAGCCAAAAGACTTAATTGATGTTGTAGTTGACCCTATGAGAGCTCATCCCTAGTCTTAGATTAATTAATTAGGGTATTGGTCTAACATATGAGGTAGTAAGAATCGGTTCAGCTCAGAGTGATCGATCGACGACTCTGGCCGGGAGGAACGCAATACCGTCTCATCATTCAATTTTCCAAAAGACTCAACTGAAGTTGTAGTTAACCCTATGAGAACTCACCCCTGGTCCTAGATTAATCAATTAGGGTATTGGTCTAACATATGAGGTAGTAAGAATCGATTCAGCTTAGAGTGATCGATCGACAACTCTGGCCGGGAGGAACGCAATACCATCTCATCATTCAATTGCCAAAAGACACAATTTAAGTTGTAGTTGACCATATAAAAACTCACCTCTGGTCCTAAATTAATCAATTAGGGATCGTTTGGTAGAGTGTATAAGAACAATGCAAAATATAGTGTATTAGTAATGTTTGCATTAGTAATACTTGTATTATTTATGCTTGTATTAGTTATGCATGTATTATTTCTTATAAATTGTTTGGTTTGATGTATAAGAAATAATACATCTTATATAATTTCTATAAAAAAAAATTTTGTTTACAAAAATACCCTTCTTTGATTTTGTACACTTTTTTACAACAAAGTTCTTTTGCTATTTCAAACATAATTAATATTGTTTAACCATTATATAGCGGTTTAGGATTAATTGCAAGACCTTCATCTTTGCGCAAAAATGTTACACCGGCGGATTAAAATAGTCGAAATAATAATAAAATACAAGACATAAAATTAAGAAATAGTCTCAATTTTTTTGTTAAAATCTTTTTTAAGACTCTCGAAGCAAAGAAAAAATATGTTATAGTTATTTAAATCAACCATTCATTATTGTAAATTCAAATAGTGGGAAAAGAAATTGTGAAATGTTTTGAAAAGATTCACTAGTGCAAATTAAAATGATGGAAAAAGGAATGGTGAAATATTTTAAGAGGGAAATTGAGGGGTATTAAGGTCATTTAACAAGTTTATGCATGTGTTTAAAGTCTTTGTATTACTAATACATAGGAAATAGTGTATAATTATAACTAATGCTTGCATTAGTTATACATAAGCAAAAAGTCATACCAAATAAGGTACTAGCAATACACATTAACTAATGCATGCATTATATTTTACAATACACTCTACCAAACGACCCCTTAAGGTATTAGTCTAACATGTGAAATCAATTGAAATTGTATAAAAATAAATGTTCAACCTATTGCAACAGATGTCTTTTCTGTTGGATTTAATCAAACAAATTAAGTCATCTGTTGTAACATATTACACATCTATTGCGACAGATGACCGAGCTTTGAAAATTTTCAAACAGAAATTGTTATCTGTTGCACTTAGATATTTTAAGACCTTTTTTTTTAAAGCAATTTAGATATTTCCTATCCGAGATCAAAAAAGTTAAAATACTAAGGAGGTAAAAAATATTACTTGGATAACTCAAAAATCTCCTGAGTAAGTAGTCTTATCTAGTCTTTTCAAAGTCACCGTCTCCTTGTGCCCCTCAAAAGTCAAAAGTTATTAATGAATATTTAAAACAAATATCTAGAAGAATACTCTCTCCTTCATACATAAGTAAGACTCAAGACTCAACTCAACTCATTTATCACTCTTTCTTCTTTATCCTTTTCTTTCCTTTTTGCCTCTTTTTTCTCTATTCTTTTGGGTGAGGATCTTTTAGAACCTCAATCAATCAATATCTTTTCTTGACTGAACTGGATGTTCTGATCCCTTTGCTTTTTTCACATTGCAAGTATGGTTCACTATTGTTCTTTTCATCTCATCTTCTTCTTTGTAAGTCATTTAAATTAGATATTTATATCTGTTGCTATTAATGATTTACCCATTTACCAGTTTCCTATTTATTGAGAAAATTGAAGGAAAGGTGACTTTTAAGTCTTGAATGAAGGAACTATTGTTTTTATATCTGTTGCAAAATGCCTCATCAGTTGAATAGATGGGTAATCAATTGTATAAGATTGGTCATCTATTGATTCACTTAATTTTGTATTACCCTTTTGTACAGACAAAACAATTATTTGAAGAAATCAAACTAGTAGCAAGGCTGGTTTGATTTATTCCAATAGATGACTCATCTGTTGCAACATGTCATCTATCTGTTGCAACAGATGCCTTATCGATTGAGCAGATGGGTAATCTTTTACATCAGATTGGTCATCTATTGATCAGCTAAATTTTGTGTTACCCTTTTGTAATGTTCTTTTTCTTCTTCTCTTGTTTGACGTTAAATGTATTTCTCTTGTTTGTAGATAAAAAGAAGTAAAACTGGATCCATTTTTGCCCGACCAACATTAAAGGCTAGAGTAAATATGGGTTCGGAGGAATAAGCCTTTTGCAAATGGAACCACTGCATATATGGGAGGTATGTATTACTGATCAACCTATTGTAAAAACACACATCCAGTAAAATGATTTTGTGAATGTTTGTTCTTAAACTATTAGGCGTTAATTCTTCAAACAAAATCCTGCATTGTATAATTTAGTTTGATAGGCGTGAACTGATAAGGCCGAAGGGTTCTAAGACGATGGTGTCGATACCCTGTTACAATTTAATGACGGCCTATGCTCATGTTTTTGTGTAAAGTTTGGGGAAGGTTTCAAGTTTTTGGCGGCAGTGTAAATATCCAATAGTAATTGGACCAATTTTAATGGCTCAATGGACTTCTTGAAAGGGCTCCAAAGCCTCGCACTGCAGCAAACACTGATGAAACCAATAGAAATTCCTTTAGTCCAAATTGATATGGATGGGTTACTAGAGAAGTCTATTATATAGTAGATGTTTGGGAGAATACTTATGCGGGAAGGGAGAGATTGAGAAGGCCATATATCATCTCAAACCTTATTTAAGAGGAAACACAGGGTAGGAAGCAAGAAAATTCTAGTGAATCTATCCAATGAAATTGACAATAGAAATGGAGAAACTAGACGAGCTTCAAATGTGGAAGTATATCCAAATATAAAAATTCATCAGTCGTTGAAAAAAAATGGTCAGTAAGACTGGAGCTGGACACTTTGCTAGAGACTACAACTAGCGAGCATGGACTTAATGAAGACTATTACAAAGTGTAGGACCGGAACTCTAAGAAAGCAGCTTCACGAGCACGGAAGGTGGTAAGATTGTCGGTCATAATTGAAACCTGAACCAACTACTCCTGAATTAAAAATACGGGATCAAGCTAGGGTGGGAGTTTCTCAAGTTAAATATGCATCCCATGCCTCCTATGGAGAGGTAGTGGAAACAACAAGGCATGGGACTTCTGCCCAACTTTAGACCTTTTTGTTTCTACTACCATAGACCTGATCATAGACACAAACAGAAGGCATGGCATGCAAGTTAGACTTCAGAAATTAACACCTTGGCTTTCCTTATTTTTAATTCAGGAGTTGTTTGTTCAGGTTTCAATTCTGCCCGACAATCTATCAATTTCCTGTTGTCACGAAGCTTCTTCCTTAGAGTTCTAGTTCTGCACTTTGTGAGAGTCTTCACTGAGGCCACACTCTCTAGTTGCAGTCTTTAGCAAAGTGTCCAGCTCCAGTCCTATTGACCATTTTTCTTTATTTTTCATCGACTGATGGATTTTATATTTGGATACACTTCCATATTTGAAGGTCATCCAGTTTCTCCATTTCTCATGTTAATTTCATTGGATAGATACACTAGAATTTCCTTGCTTACTACCTTGTGTTTCCTCTTAAACAAGGTCTGTGATGATATATGGCCTTCTCAACCTCCCCCTTCCCATACAGGTATTCTCTGAAGCACCTACTAATGTATAATAGTCTCCTCCAGTAACCCATTCATATAAATTTGGACCAGGGGAAATTCTATTGGTTCCATCGGTGTTTGCTACAGTGCAAGGCTTCAGAGGCCTTTCAAGAAGTCCATTGAGCCATTAAAACCGGTTCAATTACTATTGGATATTTACACTGTCACCAAAAACTTGAACCTTTTCCCAAACTTGACACAAAAACATAAGCATAGACCATCATTAAATTTTAACAGGGTATCAACACCACTGTCTTGGAACCCTTTGGCCTTATCAGTTCATACCTATCAAAATAAATTGTATAATGCAAGATCTTGTTTGAAGGATTAGGGTCTAATTGGTAAAAAACTGCATTCACAAAATCATTGAACTTTATGTGTGTCTATCACGGTAGACTGATCAATAATACATAACTCCCATGTATGAAAGTGGATCCATTGCACTCACCTTATTCTTCCTACCCCATCAAAGACACTACAATGTTGTTTATTCATTTGCACGCATGTGATGACTATTTAAAAAAATGTGTGAAGAATCGTGACTTTTTTATCTTAACACATTTAAAACAATTGATGAATTAAAATCTCCATCTGTTGCAACTAATGAATCAGCTGTTGGAAGAAATCAAAATATCTTCTCCAATATATGGTCCATCTATCGCAACAGATAATCCATATATTGTAACAGATTATAAATTTGTTGTGATAGACCAAGCATTGTTTATTCATTTGCACGCATGTGATGACTATTAAAAAAGAGGTAGTGGTGACTTTTTATCTAACACATTCAAAATAGTTTATGAATCGAATTCTCCATCTGTTGCATCTAATGAATCAGCAGTTAGAAGAAATCAAAACATCCCCAACATATGGTCCATCTGCCATAATAAATAATTTATATGTTGCAACAGATGATAAATCTATTGCGACAGATGGACGATCTATTGCAACAACACAATAATAACGGATGTTATCAATTCTCAAAACCATTTTGAAAAGGTGTGAAGTATTAATGTAAATCAAAAAGTCACGACTTTTCATAGAAAACAAAATGCTACCCGTTTGAATGTAATTAATACAATGGATCTTAACAGATGTGCCTTTTGTCCTTATGCATCCAGATTCAATCCTTTATAAATAGGTCCCTTCTTAATCTTCATTCTGCTAAACTTTCTGTATTTCTTGTATTTTTTCTTTTCGTGTGACATCTTCAACAACTACTCTTCAAAGAGCATATTCCTTTATGTTGAGGTAAGTTTTTCTCCGATGTAAATCTATCAGTTTGTAGTATACATTGTATTACATTTGGATTCTTTTCTTTACATTTGTCAATTCATACATGTTCTAGATATGGTTGATCCTGTTTGGGACATTGCTATTCTATGTGACAAATACGGGAACTTCAGAGGCAGGTTAATGACCTGTAGAGGGAGTTGGTTGCCATGAGAGAGATGATGTTCAGAGAGATACAGAGGTTGATGAGGGCCTTGTTGCTGCGAGTTGATTGGCAGGTTGTCATTAATGTTAACATGTCGATGGTTGTAGGTAGGAGCAATTTTGAATCCAGTAGCAATAGCAATTTTGCCTTTTGAGTTTCAACAGATAGACCATGTGTTGGAACAGATTGGTCATCGGTTGGGTTTCTATCAACAGATTATCCATTTGTTACAACAGATTTATCATCTGTTGGAGGAAAACATTCCAGTTTTATGGAACTATTTTATGTTCTTTCAGCTAATGTCCATCTGTTGCCACAGATAGGTAATCTGTTGAAAATATTTATGGTCTGTTGTATTGTTTAGTTCTTGTTTTTCCTCTTTTTGTTGATGCACAAGTTATTAAAAAGATATTTTATATATAATGAATGATAACATTATGTTCACAACAATGAGTTAAATATATACAAGTTCACAACAAATAGCTATACAAGTTTCTGCAATTATAATGATCATGGTGGATTATGATCTGGGCAGGTAGTTTTTTTTTGGTCAGTGCGCTTACATACGAAGCACTTGTTTCTTCTTGATAAAAATGATTCTCCAACTCCACACCTCCTCTTATATGGCTTTCTTTCCGATTTGATAGTGCTTGGGCCAATATATGGAAGAGGTATTAATGTCCCCATAAGCTCTGCAGGAATAACCCAAGATTCTTCGGAAGGCACTGGAGTAATATGCCCACTATATGCCATTTCATATTTTTCCACCAAATAATATTGAGAGGAGTTCTCATAAACTTCAGCTCTATATTTATGAATGTATTGATCTCGAAGCGCTATCATAGCATGTGGACAGGGTATTTTGTCTAAGTCAAAAACTCTGCACGTACAAGATCTTATTTGAAAATCGACCGTGGAAACATCACTATGGCCGGTGATACTGAATTTGTAATCTACTCTCCAAACTAACGTTCATTGATATTATTTTTTTGGTTTTGAGAACAAATCGGGTTCTTTTTTTGGGCACTTGAACTGCAAACGCCTTTCGTTAAAAAATTCACCATATTTCTAGCTTATTTTTTCAAGCATAGCCTTGATGGAAAATTCTTTTTCATCGCCAAATAATGAATTCACCGAATCAGATATGTTTGATGTCATAATATTGTACCTATACAAAAGAATCACTTAGAACAACATCATACTAAACCTGTAACTCAAAAAAACATTAAAATCGATAAGAATGTACCTATCTGTAGGACAGAATGCCCGGGTCCATCTCTCAAAATCGACACATATGAGAAATTCTACTACCTTGGGATTTACATTCGTTATTTAATTGAAATAATCTAAAAACTCCTCTTTACTATATGATTTAGCTGCTTTATAAAAAGGGTCACGACCTTTCGTTGTGATAGTTGGTCCGAATGTTCTCTCCAAGATGCCTGATTCAACAACCAAAGTAAGCTAAAGTGAAGAAATGTGAACCCATCTTTGAAATACTTGGATGCCTATCCGATACAAAACACAACTCTTTAGTATCTTCGATGCAGCTTCGTAGTTGTTCAAAAAAAATCCATAAGAGGCATCACATTCCTTGTCCGCTACACAAAAAATGATAGGAAAAATATGATTCTCCGCATCCTGCGTCACCGCCGCTAGCAGAACTCCATTATACCTGCTCTTCAAGAAGGTACCATCGACGGCTATGCCTTTTCTCAAATGTTGAAAACCTTGAATCCAAGCACCATAGGATACAAAAAGTACTTGAACCTTCCATTTTCATCAAGATGCAATGTCGTCTTACTTCCAAAATTTGTGGACTCAATCATGTAACGGTAGGCATCTAAGACTGCATACCCATGCTCGAGTGTCCCCCTAACCAAGTCCTTGTCAATCCCTATGGCCATATATATCTTCCAATAACTGATCAGGGCACCAAATTCCATAAGGAGTTGATTGGCCATAACCCTTGTTGAAGAGCCTTTGCCATCGGGGAAACTACTTTTGAAATATTCACTGAGGACCTTTGCCGTGGTGCGAGGATTTTGGGCCGAGATATGCTTCGAACCATATGTGTGATGCTTTTCATGTTTACAAATGACAAATCTGTCAGAACTTGCGTACTTCACTGCTCTCAACCGCCACTTGCAGTTCGAATTAGCACATTTGAAGCAAAAGACACTGCTTATATTAATCACCTTCTTTATTCTGAATTTTTTTTCAAGCAAGAAATAAACAAAGTGGTAGATAGTTCATTCTTGTCCTTGAATAAAATTACAATAAAAAAAGCTAGTCATGTCATCTTGAAGATTTCTAGATTGTGTCGATTAAGAAGAACTGTCCATCGTATCGGTCATATAATGGGTGTAGGTGTTTGATTATCATCTGGACTATTCATGTCTAGATCATCCAACCTATCATCAAAGATGTCTTGATGTTGTTCTTCTTCTATATTCTGGTTCTCATTTTCTCTTGTCTTTTCAACCACGTACACCCTTAACACCGTTCTGGATGAATCACTAAGATAAGCACAAAACCGAACCGATCGGTTATCTAGAAAGGCAGTAACCTCTGATTTTCAAAAAAGCTGTGTATGTAGATGATGACGAGTTCTTCCAATTGACAATTCATTTCACAATAACTGATGATTAAGTTCCCAAAATCATCATACAAAACATCACTTTAGACTATCATATCTATCATCCCTAGCATTTCACCCTCGTTCCAATGCCATACATATCGATTGCTCTTCTCGATCCATTGACCATGACAATCCATCCCTATTGTTATTGATCCCTCCATTAGTGGTACCTAAATAAAGTCATTTGTTAAAAAAAGCTAATAGTGATTTCATAGTGCCGTAAATGAATCTCAACAGATGTGTAATCATTCGTAATAGATTACTTATTTGTTGGGATTCATGTTACACTCCTGAAGCTAATTTTAACAGATGATTCATCTGTTGTAATAAGTGAAACATATGTTGCAACAGACTATATATCTATTGGAATTGATGTTACAGTACTGACGCATCTTTGAAGGTAATTCCAACAGATGAATGACATGTTCCAACAAATAATTAATTTGTTGTGACAGATGACTTACCTGTTACAACAGACTACGATCTGTTAGAATCGAGGTCAGGTTCTATCGCAACAGTTTACTAATATATGCAATAGATATTTACCTTCTATTGGAATCGAGTTCGGGTTCTGTTACAACAGGTTAATAATCTGTTACAACAAATATTTACCCTATTGCAATAGACAACACGTTTGTGGGAATCGAGTTTAGGTTCTATTACAACAGGTCAATAATCTGTTGCAACAGATATTTATCATGTTGCACCAGATAACTAATCTGTTTAAATAGATAAATCATGTGTTGCATTAGATGACTCATCTATTCAATTCATATTACGGCCTATAGAACCATAAAAATGAATTCAACATATTAGTCTTTTATTGAAATAGATGTCTCATCTATCGCAACAGATGATTTATCTATTTAAACAGATGAATCTTATGTTGGATTCATGATTGTGTTCTATCCATTGTTGGAAAAACAGCACAATAGCAGTTACCCAGATGAAAAATTCAATTAAAAATCATAATTTGACTTACCAAAGTCTCCTATGAAGTAATGCCAAAGTGAAAAGTGATGTACGAAATAAAATTTGACCTAAGAAATCAGTCAAATAGCAACAGTAGCGGTAACAACAACAACAACAACGACAATGGTCAACAAGAAGAAGATGACGATGATAACGAAGTAGAAGATGATGATAATAAAGCAGAAGATGATGAATAAAGGAGCAACAACAATGAACAACAAAAATCGCTAAGAGAGAGAAAACAACAATGGATGAGAAGAGAGAGAAAGACATCTTTTTTCCCTCCGTTTCTTATTTTATTAGGTAAACATTTGGATCAAAGTATAAATTTAAAAACTTCTGGGCTATTTTCAAACTTTTCCAACTTTCTTAATCCATAATAAAGTAATTGTCACATCCATTCAATAATTAAGACTTGTGTCACTTACACATCATTTTAAAAACTCTTTTGTCACCTACAGCCTAAAGCCCTAGGTGTCTTAAGTCTTTTGTCAGAATACCCATATAGTAACGTTTCTATTAAATTCTCTGATAGAAATAAGAGAAAGATCAATTTGAATCTGGTAGGGTTTAATTTTCTTTTTGATTTGTGGGATATGGGGTGTGGGTTGAACAATTGGACAAAATTGTACTTGATAATAATACTTTAAGTGAGTATTTGGAAGAGATTATAAATTGGTCAAAATAGATTATACATTATTTTTTGCTTAAAAAGGTGTTTGGCAATTTTTATAATTGCTTAAAAAGAGTTATTTTTCACTTTTTTTAAGCTAAAAACAAGAAACTGCAAATCCCAGCTTTTTCGTTGCAACTTATAATCTATTAAAGTTTGACCAATGAAATTATATTTGTGTCCCTAATAATTATTTCTTATTCCAATTTTACCCTTGTTGATTTGATACTCTAACATATTTTAATAGGCACGTGTTATAGCAAATTATTTTATATAATTATTTAATAATCATATAACAATAAATTTATTTTAATTTATTAAATAAAAAATTATGTTTAATATAAAGTTCAAGTAAAAGAAATGGAGAGAATATATATAACGACCTCAAAATTATGGAGTTAATTTTTCATATAACTAGAGTTAATTTCACGTATAATTATTAAATTTACACATTATAATAGTAAAATCAAATAGTTAGTTTTTTATTACATTAAAATAATTAAATTTTACCTACTGTAACAATAATTATAAAAATATTTTGTACCATATTAAATAAAAACCTGTCAAGACTCAAAAGTTCAGTTTGCGTTTTAAGCTTCTAGTTATCAATGGTAAAATTCTCTCTTCAAATATCACTTTTTATGAGAGACTGACTATTCAAAAGGAAAACTTGAGAGGAGAAAAAATATTTGATAATCTTTGACTAGACAACTTCCTTAAAAATATTTACTAAAAATTTATTTTATTACTTATATTTTAAAAATTTAAATTATATATATATATATATATATATATATATATATATATATATATATTATTTAGTCATTTAATAATAAATTTTTTAAAAAAAATATAATAAAATTCAGCCAACTAATAACCTGTTTGATCAACATTCTAAATTCAGCTTATTTTAAGAAGTGTTTTTCTTCAAAATATTTTTTAAAAAGGTATTTTTGTCTATGAGAAGTTGTTTCTGTTTGGTTAACAAATTTTAATAATATATATTTTGCTTAATGATAAGCTCGGCATATATATTAATACTATCCTTGACGGTTAAAAGCAACAAGTCCAGATTAATAAGAAAATAAAGAGTCGTCACAAATTGCACCTTAATGATACGAAATCTTAACATAACCATGAAGAAACAAATAATCTTTTAATAGATAACTATCTTTTTCAAACACAAACATTCAACACTTAAACTCTTAAAAAATAGTCATTCATGAATATATATATATATATATATATATATATATATATATATTAAAATACATATTAATTTTAATTTGAAAATTTTAGCAATGAAAATTAATAAAAATCAAACTTGTATATTATTAATAGCTATAAGTTTATTTCAGACATTTTGACCAAAAAAAAGTGCTTAAAAACATTATTTACCAAACATATCAATAACTTTTTTGCAGTTTCAGTACTTTTATTCAAACACTTAACTGCTTATTTTTAAAATAAGTTCAGCACTTTTAAAAAGCCTTTTTTTCATCCTATCCAAACGGGCTCAAAAGAGGGTTTTTGGGCTGGGAATGCTCCTCTAATTGAATAGATTAGATCGGGTCAAAAAATTTTAATACAAGAAAACTAACCAAAAAGAAAAGTAGTTAAATATAAATCCTTTAAGGATGCAATGGAATTGCTTTATTATTAACTCGAGATCATGGTATTATAGTTTGTACAAACTTCTTCATTTTAAAAGTGTTGGATTTTAAGTAAAATGTGAATGAAAAATGGAAAAAAAGTGTAATGTGTGTTCATCACTTTATAAAAGAAGTATTTTTCCCATATTAATGGGAGAAAAAACATTCTTGTATTTAAGTATAGAAGCATTTCTTCTTATTATTGGTGAAACAAGAATAAGAAAAGTCTCAGGCCATCATCATCGTTTGCTTGGCTTCGACTTTGGATTTAAATTTGTCAAATGGTTGATTGATAGATTATCCTTTTGGACAAAATTTAATTGAAACTTAATTGTTTAATGACTTTGTTAATCCAAAAATATCTTATTTGAATTTTTTTCTCCATTTACGGATGCATGTCAAAACGCACAGTGAAGGGATGTGATCCTTCAATATCCTGTTTGAATGACTACTGACGAAGTGCGGTGCATCTGGCCTTGTGAGGGTATACATGCCAATGCACATCACTGGTCAACTTTCTGTTTCGAGTAAAAGGCGATGTGCGGCTGCACATCGTCAAGTGTGGACGCACATGGGCCCACACATGGACCCGATGCTCCATGTCTTACAAAATCAATATAGTTACCGATCAAGATGGTTCTTGTGTTGAAATGGCATTGAAATTTATCATAATCATTAGGGGAATTAATTTGTTGAGTTGAACTTAAATTTATATTAATGATTAACAAACAACTACAAAAAAATAAAAATAAAATCAAGTCTCTTGAAAACTAGTTATGTTAACAACTAGGTTGCAGAAGAGTTACGCAGATAACGAAAGGGCCAAGTCCTTAAAATTAGAAGCTGCGAAGCTAATTTCAGATAGTACAAGTGGAATTCGTTGGAATTGATTTATGATATATATATATATGTGTGTGTGTGTGTGTGTGTACCCGTTGCAATAAGGAATTCGTGGACAACAAGGAAATATTGTTGCACTCACACAAAATAACCTTGAGAAAATAGGAGAAATATGTGGAGGTCAAGCAAATAAGAAAAAAAAGTTTAAGTATGATTGAATTCCTTGACCAAAATACTTTTGTAAGAATTAGTCCAACCTTACTCTTTTATAAAGCATCGCATTGTTGTTGCTGAAACCTATGCTATTTTTCGACAAATATTGAGATAACTCTTGGTAAATAGCAATTGATTGCAAGGAAGTGTTGTGAACAATTCAAGATGATAAATGAGAGAACATGTTTTAAAGAGTATACGTCATAGTTCTTGAGTTGGTTATGCTTTGAGTCTCTTGATCTATATGTCATGAAATGATCGTTAATTAACTGTTTTGTTTAAGATTCCAGTATAATTTCTCTATTTTAGTATTTTCTCTAGTAATTGTTGTTTAGTCCCTTGTAATTTTTTTATTACCAACTAGACACGTGTCATCTAGTTATACTCTTTGTTGGCTTTATTAGCTGTTGTACTGGACTAACTGAGGTAATGAAAATTGTCACTCCCTTTTCCTCTCTCTCTTTTCTCTCTCTTTCTCTCTTCTTTTCTTATTCTCTGCAATTTTGTTCTTCATAATTAGGGTTTGCAGCTGTTGTAAGCGTGACATTGGTATCAGAGACATTCGGTTCTCATGGCATTTTCATGGAGGATAAATTTAAGGGCCTCGAAGAGGGCATAAAAAAGCTCAAAACATAACTCCATTCGATGGCTAAAGAAAATACAAAGAGGTTTGAATCCTTGGAATCCTCTCAAAATTAGTTCTTCATTCAGCTTAAGGAGACTATCACAACGAATCAACGACTGGAAATGACTATCTCACAACTCGATACTCTTGAACGAGCTGAGGTTGCAACTCAAATTCCTCACTCCCCAAGTTTGACGGCTTCAAGACTTCAAGGTCCATTATAAATTCATGAGCCAAGCCAGTCTTCAAACTCTCAAGCACAGGTAATCCCCCAATCGACCCCTAGTAGCTACCCGGTGGGGGAGAGGTTTCACTTTTTCTCCCATGTTTTCTTCTTAGGGCAGTCCCCTACTTCAAAACCCCTCTCTCTTCTTCCTTAATCACTTCTACTATTTTTTACTCAAAGCACTACCAAATCCTACCATTATTCCTGTTTCTATTAACAACCAAATACGCGTTAACCCTCAATTACTTCTATTACCGAACAATAACCTTCCAGAAATGCCAAACAAACCCTTTAAAGCTAAGATTAATTTTCCTGAATTCATGGACTCTAACCCCAGGGGTTGCAAATGTGAGCTTTTTTTTTGAAATATACCAAATCCAAGAGGCTGAAAAGATGAGTTACGTTGCAGTACATATGAAGGATCAGTCGGATGTTTGGTTTGATAGTCATGTTTTAGAGAATAGGGGAACCAACTGGTTGTTTTTTTTGTAACAAAGTCTGTAGGCGATTTGGGAATGTAAGACCACTGGATATTGTAGATGATTTTAATAACCATTAGCAAACTGATATTGTTGATAGTTATCACGAGAAGTTTGAGGAATTGAAAACTTATATGCTGTTGGTAAACCCATTGTTGAATGAAACTCACTCCATTTCTAGTTATGTGAGTGGTTTGAAACCTAAATTAAAACCTTTGGTGGGGTTAAGTAACCCTACTACTACCATGGCTGCATATGAGTCAGCTAAATCTTATGAAACATCTTTCAAAGCCCTTTAAAAAGCCATTAACCCAAGAACTTCCTAAAATTCACAGCAGCAAATCAATCCTTCCAAAACCCTTGTTCCTTTCCAAGGAAATTATAATCCATCCCCGTACCACAAAACTTTTGCCCCTAAATAATACCAAAACAATAGAACTCTAGCTCAAAAAACCAGAGTTTCCATTAAACCAAATTCCATCCCTGAAAATCTAAAGGGATGAAATTTATATTTCAGGTGTCATGACCCGTATTTTCCTGGTCATGTTTGTAAACCTAAAAATCTTCATACCATTACTTGGGAGGGTAATGAGACAAGAATTAAGGCACAAAATATGGTGCTAGATGAAGAAGAAACTAGTGGTAATAAGGTTGAACCTTCTACCGGAGAGTTACCCGTCGTGGAGAAAGAAGGGAAATTGTCATTGTGTGTGGCTGTTGGATTAACTAGTTTAGCCTCTACTATTAAGATTTTAGGGTATGCTAGGAAAGTACCTCTCATTATCTTGATTGATAGTGGATCAACCCATAGTTTTGTAAGTCCACAGGTTGTCAAAATTTTGAAATTACCCGTACAACCTTGTTATGCTAAGCTGAAGGTGACAGTAGCTAATGGGCAAGTCATGTACATGGATAGCTATTGACCTAATTTCAAGTGGCAAATGCAAGAGGATCCCTTCCAAGGTGACATATGACTTATGAACGTTGGTAGTTTTGATATGGTATTAGGGATGGATTGGGTGGATTCTTTTCCACTAGTGGTGATCAATTCTAGGCCCCATAGTTTGTCATTTTTCAAGGAAGAAAGGTTGGTCTTTTTTTAGGTTTCAAGAGGAACATAAATTTTTACCTACTGGGGGGGGGGGGGGGGGAATTACTTAAACTATTGAACAAACAGTAATTTGGAGGTGTTGCAGTTGTGTGCACCATGGAGTCCAGTCATGAAGGAACAAGGCACAAGAATTGCCCGCATGATGTTCATTCTTTACTTCAGTCATTTCAGAAGGTTTTTGAGGAACCTTAGGAATTACCACCCCATAGAACTTGTGATCACTCAATTCTACTACAAGCTGGAGCTCAACCTTTCAGCTTAAGACCATATAGGGACTCCTTTGAACAAAAGAATGCAATTGATAAAATTATTAATGAAATGTTGATTTCTTAAAATGTGGTGCCAAGATATTCTTGTTTTGCATCCCCTGCATTACTAGTGAAGAATAAAGATTGTACTTGGAGATTGTGTGGAGATTATAGGAGACTGAATTCATTAACCACCAAAAACAAATATCCAATTCCCATGGTAGAGGATCTGTTAGATGAGTTAAAAGGATCTAAGTTTTTTTCTAAGATAGACGTTAGGTCAGGATATCACCAAGTGAGGATGAACATAAGACAGCATTTAGAACACATTAAGGTCTATGGAAATTCAGGGTCATGCCCTTTGGTCTTACAAATGCTCCTGCTACTTTTCAATATTTAATGTATCAAGTCTTTGAGCCACACATCAGGAAGTTCATCTTAGTCTTTTTTATGATATTTTAATTTACAGTGCATCATTAACGGATCACTTAAAAAATTCGTAGGTTGTCTTACAGTTACTAAAAGAGAACCAACTGTTTGCTAAAAGATCAAAGTGTGAATTTGCACAAAAACAAGTGGAATACTTAGGGCATATTATCTCTGGTGAAGGAGTAACAACGGATCCAAACAAGATTTCAGCTATGGTTGAGTGGCCTGAACCTAGAACTCTCAAGGAACTTAGGGGCTTCCTAGGACTTACTAGATATTACAAGAAGTTTATTAAAGGTTATGCACTGATCAGCAAACCTTTAACATCCTTACTCAAGAAGGGAGCCTTTGCTTGGAGTGAAGAAGCTTCTAAAGAATTTAAAAACCTGAAGATTGCCATGACCTCGATTCTTGTTTTGTCTTTACCGGACTTTGATAAACCCGTTATTGTAGAGGTGGATACATGTGGTACTAGAATCAGGGTATTCATTATGCAAGGAAAGCAACAAATTGCTTATCTCAGCCAAGTACTTAGCAAAAAGAACCAAGGCCTATCAACTTATGAAAAAAAGTTGATTGCCTTGATTTAGGCAGTAAAGAGATGGAGGAACTACCTCCACCCTCGCCATTTTATTATTAAAACGGACCATTTCAGTCTTAAGTTTTTGCAAGACTAGAAAATCTCTTCATTGCAACACAAAGGTTTAACTAAGCTAATGGGATTAAGTTATGAAATACACTATAAAATAGAGGTAGAGAATGTTGTTGTTGATGCACTGTCCAGAGCTTACACAGAAGTTGAATGCAATACTTTGAGTCAAGTGCAACCCAAGTGGATGGAAGAGATCTTGAGCAGCTATAAAGGTAACCAGAAAATTGCTCAATTACTAGTCCAAACCTATGTGGATCCTACTGTTATGAACAACATTACCATACATAATCTGCTGAGGTTCAAAGGAAAAATTTGGGTAGGAAATGGCAATGGATTGAGGCAACAACTAGTGCAACAAGCGCATGACTCTAGTTTGGGGGGGGCACTCACGTGTTTCAACTTCTCTTCAAAGGATGAAACTTATTTTTTACTGGCCTTCTATGATAAAGGATGTGTAGAAGGTCGTATTAGAATGTGATGTATGTCAAAGAAGTAAGGATGAACAAGTTGCATACCCAGGTTTACTGCAACCTCTTGTCATACCATCAAGACCCTGGGAGCACATCACTATGGATTTTATTGAAGGTTTGCCCAAGTCAAAAGGAAAGGATACAATCCGTAACATTGTGGATAGATTTAGTAAATATGCACGTTTCTTGTCACTAACTCATCCTTTTAATGTTGTCCAAGTAGCCAAACTATTCATGACAAATGTGTATAAGTTGCGTGGGTTGCCTACTATAATAGTGAGTGATAGATATAAGGTTTTCCTTAGTTTGTTTTGGAAGTTATTGTTCAAAGTCCTTGGTACTAAACTCAAGTTTAGCTCAGCATATCACCCTCAGACTGATGGACAGACTGAGAGGATCAAAAAGTGCCTGGAAAACTATCTAAGGTGTATGTGTGGTCACAAGCCAAAGGAATGGAGTAAGTGGTTAGCACTAGAAGAGTATTGGTATAATTCTAATTACCATACCACAACAAAAATGTCTCAATTCAAGATTCTGTATAGGTATAATCCTCCCCAACTTTCATTTGAGTTAATCTCTCAGTCTAAAGTAGCTGTAGTAGATGAATGGCTACAAGACAGATAGGTGATGGCTAAGTTTTTAAAGAAAAATCTAGAAAAAACTCAGCATAGAATGAAATTCTATGCATACAGGAAAAGAACAGAAAGAGAACTAGAAGTTGGATATTGGGTCTATATTAAGCTACAACCTTTTAGGTAAGTATCAATGTACGTAAGGAGCAACTTGAAACTTACTTCCAAATACTATGGCCCCTACAATATGATCAAGAAACTCAGTCCTGTGGCCTATGAATTCCAGCTACCTGCAGCGGCAAAAATTCATCCAGTTTTTCATATTTCCTAGCTAAAGAAGAAAATAGGAGCTCATGTGGTCCCAATGATTGAACCTCCAGCCTGCTCCAGTGATGGATAGTCCTTGGCTGAACCTATTACTATTTTGGAATGCAAAATCGTCAAGAGAAACAATACAACAGTTGTTCAAGTTTTGGTACAATGAGAAAATTTGCTCCCTGAAGAGGCTACTTGGGAAGATTACAAATTTATTAAGTCTCAATTTCCCATCTTTGATATTTGAAGGACAACATTCTTTTTTAAGGGGGATGGAATGTCATGTAATGACCGTTAATTAACTGTTTTGTTTAAGATTTCAATATAATTTCTCTATTTTAGTATTTTCTCTAGTAATTGTTGTTCAGTCCCTTGTAATTTTCTTATTACCAGCCAGGCACGTGTCATCTAGTTGTACTCTTTGTTGTCTTTATTAGATGTTGTACTATACTAACTGAGGTAATGAAAATTATCACTTCCTTTCCTCTCTCTCTTTTCTCTTTTCTTTTTTCTTCTCTGCAATTCTATTCTTCACAATTAGGGTTTGCAGCTGTTGTAAGCGTGACACTATAATTGTAATTTATTTTTCTTTTTAAAATTATCATAGTAGGTGATTATTATCAGAGTATGTGTAGCTCTTTGTACCAAGAGTATAATCTTGAAAGGGATAGCTACAATTAAGTTAAATGTAGGGGTTTAAGGTATAACTAGTACTACTAGAGTTAATAGTCGTTGCTTTGGTTATGATAGAGTTCGCAACCTAAAAATTCTTGTGAAATTTTAAATAATATCAAACGAGAGAAGATTGTGGTTCTTCTTCTCTTACTCCCTCGAGCAAGAAGTTTTTCATGTAAAATTACTTGTGTGATTTAATTTCCAGACACTTCGGTTTCTATTTATGTATGATGTATTGACTTTAGAGAATAATATTTTTTAATTAACTCATGAATATCAAGAAAAACACAATTGACTCTCTTGTATCTAAGGTGGTTACTAAAATAACAATGTCAAGCAATCATTTGGCTAGGCACTGCATCTAACAAATATTTTGTATTTTTAACAGTTCCTTTTACATTAACCTTGTATATAAACCAACACAAGAGAAGGACCATTACTACATTATGGTGTTATACCAACAACATTGTATAATGGTACTAGTCAAGCACCATCGCTACATTATGGAGTTGTACCTGCAGCGTTGTATGATGGTAAATTCAACTTTTCCAACAATTATCCAAAATATGGTCAATTAAACTTATCCTGCAATTACCAAAAATATCTTGCCTCTTTTCACTTTTCTTTATCCTATCCACCCATCTGTCTATTATTACAACCACAAAAGCAAAAATAAACCTTTGTACAATACAAGTATTTACTGACTTGAATAAATAACACTATCCGTTCAATTGTAGTCAGTTGTTCAAGCCTCATCACTAAGCCTTACAGGTAAGTTTCTATGCTTTAGTATTTTCTTCTTCTTCATAATTTGATTTCAATGGTTTTTAATTTACTATACAGTATTTTTTGTCGGCCTTACAAGTTACAAAGTCGGATTCTTTAATATTTTTTTAAAAAAATTACTCTTCAGTTTCCTTTATGTTGTTAGAAAGTAGAATATGCGATTATTTTGACATCCACTATTTGATTGTATTACCGTTGGTTCAATTTTGATTTTTAATTTAAAAATCATAGTATTAATCTTCATATTATGTGAGGTATGAACTCATGTTTATTGTGTCTTACCATGTCACCTGCTTCTCCTATTCATGTTAATATCAGAATTTTAACTCGCCGGGGTTAAACACAAACCTCATTTGGTCGGCTCTCTAACTCTTATTATTCGAATTGGTGTGCAGTTGTCTTTGCAGTACACATGGCCCTAAGATCCAGGATCGATCTGATAACAACGAACACTCCTGATTGGACATGTGAAGTCCAGATTGTGGACATCAGTCGAGAGATAAAAAGTCCTGAGAAGTAAATACGATTCTAAAATATCTTTTTAGAAGATGAATAGGTGCTCCTACCTATATAGTGTAGACACGTAATTTTGTCCTTTCTCGAAAATATTTTAATCATTTTTTTAATTTTTATTTTTATTTTATTTACCTTACCTTACTTTTGTTTAATTGATAATTTCTCCCCAAAAAAGGAATTGAAAATAATTAAATACATAGTATCTTTGTCTCCTCACTATGCCAGCTCAACACCTCACTTTTTATTTTTCATTGGATACATGAAAAAGGCACACGCCCTACTCATTTTTCCACACGCCACTCATATCTTTTCACATGCCACACTAATTTATCCACATGCCATACACTTATTCTGACAAGCCACCAATTATATGCTTCCACATAGGATAATAAATAAAGAAAAAGAAAAACCAAATAAAAAGTATAAAAGAAAAATTCTTAAAAAGGAAAAGGGGGAGACTCATTCTTTTATCATCATCTTCTCCACAATAACAGCAATCACCAAATCATCTTCCTCACAAGAAGAACAAAAAAAACTGAGGGAGAGAAGAGAGAATCGCGCAAGAGAGAAAAAAAATCATGACAGAAACAGTATCATGAACAGTGCCATAAATAGTATTGTGAACAGTGCCGTGAACAGTGTTGTGAACAGTATCATGAACAGTGTTGGTTTTTGAGTTCGATTGGATTTAAGGAGCTTCAGTTTTGGGTCTCAAATTTTTCAATACGGAGTTGGAGTTCATCATTGTTGAGGTCCTATTAGGAATTCTATAGTCTGGTCTTTCTTGATTTTATTATCAACGAAATCGATTCTTCAAAGGTCCATCTCTCAACTCTACTTTTTTATTCTATTAAAGTTGGTTAATATCGTAATTTTGTGGTGCGGTTTTGAATAATTTGAGCAAAATGTTAATTATTGTTGTGGATATGAATAATTGGTATGCTTAAATGTTTGAATCTTTGTTGGAGTATGTGTTGTTGTTTTGGATTTTGAAAAGTGATTTGATAGTCGAACTGATTTAATAATGTGATTAAAAATATATTTAGGGGATGAAATTGAGAAATTGATAAAAAAAGTTGAATTTAGATTAGCTTTGGTTTATTGTTATTTTTTTTAATTCGTAATGAGCATGAATATTGTTGGAATGTGATAAAATTATGATATGTTGGAATGGATAGGCGAATATTGGTTCAGGTAGGCAAAAATTTAGGAATAAATTTTCTTGTTGAATGTTTGAATATGGAATTTTAGTTGAACGGTTTGGTTTTAGTTCTTGCATTTGGAAATGTATTCATTTAATTGGGGAATGCCCCGCGATCACTTGTATTTATTCACCGAAGAATGCCCCGAAGTATTTTGTATTTGGAGGACGTCCGTGATGAAGTCCCGAGGCATCGGGTAGCATGAGATAATAGTATAAAATTAGTGTAGGGTAGAATAGGATTTACATTTTCACATTCTTTTTCTATTTTGGACTTTATAATTGGACTGGACATTGTTTTAGGATCTGTTTGCTTAATTGATCATTTTATGTTTGGTGTGGTTTATACATTCATAGTGTCCAAATTAGCCAATATACTCCACCAAGCGACCGTGGTTGAACCACGGGATCGAGGGGTGCCTAAAACCTTCCCCTCGGTCAACAGAATTCCTTGGCCAGAATCTTTGTTCGCAGATCAGTTTTATAGAGTCAAAACTGTTTTGAAAAAGGATATCCATGGGTGACTTGGCACACCTGATTTATGCCAAGTGGCGACTCTGAGTTTTGAAACTAATGAATCCTTTTTTGAAACAATTTTCATCTTTTGTCACTTTAATAATAAAACCCTTTCGAAACTTATAAATTAATTCTTTTGGGGAGTGAAAAAAAGGGGTGTGACAGCTCTGGCGACTCTGCTGGGGATCAAACCCAGAATCTCTGGTTATTTTTGGAGTTGTATCGGCTTAGTTTGACATTATGGGTGTATAAATATTGTTTGTGCTATCGTTTGTTGTTTATTTATCATTGTTGAGTGCTACGTGTTTACAATTTTCTCTTGTGTGTTACCACTTTATATCTGGCATCATGTACATAACCCGAGTCAATTCTTTCTGCAACAAGTCCCGAAGTGCACGTCGTGCGCACGAACTCTAGTTGAGTCACGCTTATTTTAGGAGGGGAAGCCGTTGGATGTACGAAGTAGGTGGAAAGCAAAGCAGCCACTATCGACCATATGCTCCCCCAGACGGCCTTGTTAGTAAACCCTAACGTAGTTCAGCCTTTAGGTCATACTTATGTGCATCCCTAAAGCGGGGCCTACTTGGCCTTTTGTAGGAGACTCGCCTCTAAAGCATCCCTACGTGCTAAATGTTGCATCTTTAAGGGTAACGTGGTCATTTGACGGACTAATTTGGGGAAAACATGTGTTAAAAGTAGGTATGTAGAAAAAAATTGTTGAAAAAAAAAAGAGTTTCGTAGCTTTTAGTGTTATTTATGGCTTTTGTTTTTCACAATTCAAAAATTCAAAAAGATGTCTTTATTTTCTGCACTCATTTATTCAAAAATCAAAACATCAAAAAATTTCTCACTGTCTCCTTTAACATGCATTCATAATTCAAAATTTTCAAAAAAGCTTTTTTAGCAATTTTATAAAAGAAAATGCAAAAAATGGTAGAAATTTGTACATTTCATGTAATGAAAATACCAAAAATATTTTTTCTTTCATAATTGTTGGTGTCATTTTTATTTGAAATGTCAAGTTGAAAACTTCAAAAAAGAGCTTCCTGGATGGTCCTCCATATCACACCAAATCCAAGAAAGGTTTAGCTGTGTCCAACAAGGATATAGAAAGTGGCACCATGGATGAAAAAAAGAGTCAGGAAATTGAGAGTTTAAAGAAAGAGAATTTGAGACTAAGACAAAAAATGATGGAAATGTACCGAGCTTGGGCCAGAGGGCTGCCTCTACCTCCGTTCCCCACTTTTGACCCTGCAAATACCTTAAGTCTTCCACTAAAATTGCAAAGTCAGTTTCCTACTATTGTTGATGCACCACAGCATACCTCAGAATCCATTCCACGTCAAATGCACCTCAATACTTCCACCACTCTTTCTTTAGCTCCTCAGTATAAGTCTACCACATTCACAGCACCACATACCATCTGTGATTTTGTTTCTCAACCTTCTACTAAGACTTCCACTTTGGCTATCAATCCAATGATTGTGCTTCCCTAGTCCACTAGTGAATCCATGTTCAATACTCTTGATGATCATTGTAATACTCTTGATCCTACCATTAAATTAAGTGGACCGCCAAAATTTCTTACTAAGAAGCCTAGCATGCTAGAAGAGCTAGAGAAAGTGGTTGGGAAATTTAAGAGTGTAGAAAATGATATGAAAAATTCCCCTGGACTTATGGGCTATGAAGATGTTTCATATAAAAACTGGGGCATGTCTTTAAGTGTTAACCT